>NW_006433716.1:1999453-2006872 GCF_000325575.1 Pteropus alecto | reverse complement strand
CTGGTAAAATGTCAGTAGGTTTTAATGAGTGAGGACTTTAATTTACCTAACGATTGCATTTCAATAACGTTTCATTCTGTTAAAGAACTAAAACAAGACAAAAAGAGGACAGGAAGAAGAATAAGAACAATAAAGAAGCATAGATATGACTTTCATTGCCAGGGTCCCTTAAGGAAAGCTAATTCCCGCAAGGATTTCTCTGGATTCTATTGTTAAGGCAGTAGAGTACACTGGAAAATCCAAATTGTGGTTAAGAAAGGGGAATTAAGGTTATATCTGGATTGGCAGGACTAAGCATCAAGTCTGATAATTTTGATAAAAAACATTGTTAATGAGATAAAATACTTAGAGGATTGTAGATCATTAGTATGAAGTCATAATATAGATAGGGACTAACAATCCAGGAGAGGGTGTGGTGGAATCCCATTTTAGGTAGTGCTAACCATGTATTGTAGGTGCCAGGTCTGGAGTTTGAGGAACACATGGAGAGTAGTATATCTCTGAAGTGTCATGCTTCCAGTCATCCTTTCCAAGTAACTGGACACAATTATTACTCAGGTATAAACTCATTTTGTTCCCCGCCCTTCCTCCTCTGAAATCTCTCACCTTAACCCAAGAAAAGTTTCTGGCCACAATCTTTTCTCAAGTCTCAAACTAAATAGAAGATTCTTTCAATATTCCCCTCATTGTCCTGTGTTAAAGGGTTTTCATCTGATGCAGTTCTCTTGGTCTCAATTGCACTCAGCTCCTACCCATAACTTCTTGATTCTCCGGAACTCATATCTGATCTAATGTTTAAAAACTCCAATCCTCAGAATGCACTTTTAGCCCCTCATTTAGTGATTTTGGGTACTCCACCTCCACGAGGGCAATATACTCCAAGAACTCTACCTGAGATTATTGCTAAATATCTGGGAATTTATTTTTTCAGACTAGAGAGGGTAAGTTTAGGACTGGAGAGATTTTAGTATGGATGGGTGGAGTCAGTACAAACTGGATGTTTTAAAACAGCATACAGGTAGCAGAGGAAATTTTTTATTGGGGCAGATATTATGTGTCTCAATTGAAGAGCAGACAGTTGCTGAAGGATACTAAGAACTTTTAATCTGGTAGCCAGACTGTTAATAATTCATCAAGAGTGGGCTATTAAGCAAATTCTATTTCTTGCAAATTCTATTAATTTCTCAAGAGGTCCATACTTCAGCTGGGAAAAATGAGGTTTCTCAAATGGTATTCAGAAAAAAATTATTGGAGGTTATGTGTTTGAGAGGGCTTCCCGGAGGAGGTGACATCCAAGATGAGTAAGAAAACTGAGAATCATTGTAATTGTCTGGGGTAAGAAAGAGGAAGGAAGTTCCGAGCATGTCTAAAAGTAAACACACAAGAGAAAGGCATAAAAGTAAAGGGACAAATTAAATGAGATAGTATTAAAAGTAGTTAAAAAGACAGGCAGGTGGACTAAGAAATTTGATTAAAGATGTTAACTGCAGCCAGGTAAAGAGAAAAGATGAAAAATTTTAAGGTTTTATTATTTTTTTTGCCAAGTGACTTGCATTTCTGGCTTTAAAATAAGAATCTGACCAATTGCTTTATTGAGTTGACGTAAGTAGTTGTTTGGGATCTCTATTAGAACAATCCAAATCTTTTGGACAGTTATGATTCTGCTACAGTTGAACCTGGGCTAATTAAAACCAGTAGCTGCCAGCAAATTCATTAATCCTTATCCTGTTCCTAGATCTGTTGTGAGGAATGATCATTTATTATCTTAAGATTTATGCCTTCCGATAACTATTATTATGCAAAAATATGGAGAGTGCCCATTGGAAAGAACTGTTAATCTTTTCAATTCACACTTAAAATACTTGTAAAACCCAAGCACATTATCCCTCATTGAGAGGCAGTAATGACAAGCTGGTTTAAACCAAGGAGACCTCTGTATAAATAACAGATGTTTTAGTTGAAAATAAAGTGTAAACATGACCTTAATTAATTAATTTGCTGATAGTTGTTCTGAGAATGAGATAATATGTCAAGTCCTAATCTAGGTATACATAGTGGAATAAATGGAGGCTTTTAAATTAGACTCAGATTAAAAACTCAGCTCAGACCTCATAATCTTTATGGTTTTTAGTAAATCTTCAAGTTACTCAAAAGAATCATATTCTCACATAGAATACAGTTTACTACTATTTGGTATCTAGTAGATGCTCAATGAAAATATACTTTTATGCATAGTACATTCTCTTTAATTGAGGAATGTGTATGTATGTGTATTTTCAATGCTTGTGCATATGTACATGCTTTGAAAAGAGTAATAGAAGTATTTTTTAATGATTTATTTTCTAATTCTCATTTGTAATGATTATGAGATAATTCTAACCATGCTATTTAATTATGCCAGAAAAGACTTTAAACCTATTCTCAAATTAAAATCATTTGGGGTACACATCTCACAACTTTTAAATGAACTATATATTTAATAAACCCATCTAATGAGATTTCTCATTTAGTTATCTTGGCATAGGTTTTGTAAACATTTATTTTCATAGGCATTCCAGGAGTGTCATTGCTATGCTTTATCAAGACTATCTTGCAGATCAACTAGATTTTTGTTATCACCTATTTAAAAAAAAATTCCCAAGCTAAAAGTATTGCAGCCATACAATATGGCTCAGAACTTTGAGGCTATTATTATTATTATTATTATTATTATTATCATCATCATTTCCAGATTTATGAAGAAAATGTCAGACCTGATGGACACTTTCTCCTTTCACATGACTTTGCTTTCTCCTTAAATTATACAGGAAGATTTCAGTTTTAGGCACTAGTTATATTTCAAGTTTTCATTGGGAAACATAATTTCATTTATAGCTGCTCTCAGCATCTTCTATACATGTAGACTTTTATTTATGAGGAATGGTCATCATTTGTATTGCTTCCTGATGTTTTTGTTTTTCCTTCCAGGATAGGATTTATTTTGCCCATTAAGTTAGTTATAATCATGTAACTTGCTTTGGTCAAAGAAATGTGTGACATGCGTCATGTAAAGACAATAGCACTTGAAGAACCAATATATGCATTGCCATGTTCCCTTCTTTTTACCATGGTGATCATCCAGATGTTAGAGTATACCACACCATGTATGCCTGATATGTAGTGTGGGTAAAATAAGTGCTGTTTTAAGCTATTAAAATGTGGAGACTATTTGCTACTGCATCATAACCTGATGTATCCCAACTGAAACATAAATGATTGGCTGAAGTGATGCTAACCATTAGTTTCATGACTGACATGCCTTGATTATATAAGAGCATTAGAAATTTATGCATAGATACAATATCCTTTTTATGGCAGACAAGACTTGCTTCTATTGAAATGTGTTCTAGTATGATGTCATTGACCTAAGCTAACAGTATGCTCTAATAACAAACAGGTATTTCCTGAACATAGTACTTTTCTAAAATGAGATGAAATTTATTTTATGACATTCCCAGTTGGAATGAAAATATACTGAGTGAATTTTTTTTTTTAATTTTGCTGATTTTAAATACCACCTAGTATTGCAGGTAGCCTAGCACAGAATAATTGATAAATATTTAATTAATTCAAGTGTGTCATATTCACTGTATTGTTCATTGACAGTGCCCTTTAATAACCTATAGGAGAAATTCTTCTGGACTAAGTACCATAAATATGATTAGTTCTTTTAAATATCTGATTTAATTTTTTATACATTTTGGATCATATGTCTGTTTTTCCTTTTCTTATTTGCTAACAGAGAAAGATTAAATTCCTTTTGAGATCCTCTTCTAACAACTGACATACATATTATGTGGTTTCACTATAAATCAAATTTATATTCCCTTACAAAATGAACATTTTTCTCTTTGCCTTAGGTTCTTATTTAATTTATTTTCTTTTATTATATTATTTTTTTTTCAAATTTTATATACATTTTAATATATATACTTTAATATTTTTCTTTATAGATGTTTTATTTCTTTTTATAAAGAGCAGTTATTTTATTGTACTTTAAAACTTTAATCAAATATTTTAAAACATACAAAAACCTACGCACTTCAATTGTGAAAGTGTAAGGATTGTTAGACCATATCATCTGACTATAAGGCCTTAAGTATCAAGGGCAATTTAGTATTAGTGAAATTGCTCACTGCTTCAAGGCATCCAATTAGAAATTAAAATACCTAGGTAGGTTTTTTTTTAAACAAATTTCTCTCCAGCTCTATTTCAGCATATTTTAATCTGAATTATATTTCTCTGTTAAATATGATTACCAAGCAATGACAGAACTCATGGTCATTCATTGCTCATTCATTACCAGTTTTCATTTATAGTTGAAATGAATATTTTTCCTCAATTATATTTTTTAATCATTCCCAATCATCCTTTCTTTTTTATATGAGATATTAAGCCTTGAGAAAATTTCTACAGAGTAATAAAACCTGTTAGAGTAGATTAATATACATGAGCTTCTCAACTATTATTAATTTAGACAGATTTTCATTTTTCCCTTTTTGATTACATAGGACATTGATTTATGGTACATGAAATAACTAAATTGCACTTTTGAAATTTATAATTCTGGAGTCCTCCTTACCTTATTGGTCTTGAATTCAGCTATTTTGTCTTTTAAATTATAAAACATATGCCCTTTTTAATTGAAAGGTATAGATTGCCTAGTGTAGCAAGTATATTAGCTAAATGTTTGTCTAAGATTAATGGATCATTTTTAATGTCATTAATATGCTATTGAGTCACCATAGAACATGGCATATCACACACACAAAAAAAACTTAAGAAAATTTTATTAGCTTTATTGCAGTACATTTACAATGTCTTAATTTCAATTTTCTTAATTATTCTTGTTTCTTTGGTCTCTTGAATTTGAGTAGAAAAAAGCTTTGTTCCAAAACTAAAAAAAACAATATTGATTTAAGGCCACCATTCCATTTTGTTTTGATATATGTCAAGAATATTAGTAGAAATAGTTAGTTAGATATCTTTAGAGATTTAGGATGCTCAGAGCTATTCCTCAGGCTCCATTTGTAGTACTGACCCTGGGCCCCACAGTGATCATAAAAGGAAGAATTTTAGTTGTTGGCAAGTCCACTGTATGCCTAAATGTGAGTATGTTGCTGTGGTAGAGTGTGAACACTCAGTTTATTCAAAATGCGGAATTTATTAGGGATAACCTATTTGGTAAAAGTGCCTGACTTGAGAGAACAGATGGGGAAATGGCAGGACGATACCAGGTAGACTAATATTCACTTTTTCTCCCTGGTAGATATGGATTCTAAAGTCTGAGGATAGACATTTTCTGGGTTTACTCAAGCGGAACGGCATTTCTTTTTCTGTCCTTGGAGCATCAAACCAAACTATATATTTCTTCCAAATGTGATGATGTGTGGGGGGTGAGGGGTTGATAGTCCATCAAAGGTCAGATATATTGGCTCCTAGCATCCTATCAGGTTAATGCCCAGATTAGCTGGCATATAAAGAGGATTTGGCAGTGACATCCCTACATCCGTGCAATCAAGACACACTGTGTGGAGCCATTGTCTAGTCCTGGGGATACTGTAGAGATACAGATTCTGTTCTCATGAAATCAGCACTCAGTGGGTTGGGACAAAAATAGAAGATATTAAAACAATTAATTGTATAATTAAATAAATATAATTGAGAAAAGGACTACAAAGGAAAAGTGCAAGATGCTATACAGTAATTAACAAAAGAGGAAACCTAACCTAACTCTGGACAACAGCAGAAACTTCTTTGAGTCAGAATGTAAAGCACAAATAGGATGAAGAAGAAAGGTTCTTAGTCACAAAGGAATCTGAAAAGTTCAAGGAACTGCAGTAGAGCTGCTGTGGGCAATTCTCCTTTAGAAAGCAAAAAGGTGAAAAGCACAAGAAATTACCCTTAAATTAAGCACAGCCCAGACCCTACAAAATTTTAGAGGCCATGTCGTAGATGTTGATTTTTACCTTAATGGGTGAAACACAACATCTAAAGAGACATTAGAACTCATTCAACATAATGAATGGTAGAGAGGGTATATAGGGATACTAGTTCCTACTCTTTCAACTCTGATATATAGATTACAAGTACTCTTTATGAATGGTAAATTATTTGAGTGAATATCACCCAAGTTTAGACTCAAAGTACAAACAGGTCTCTTAATTTAAGAGGCTCTTTAGTCCACCATCAGAATTGACCCTCATCAGCATAAACGTAATTTGAGTTCTATGTATAAAAATCCAATTTTGTGGCAATATATACAAACTAGGGGAAAAGGCTTTGGAAATATCAGCAGGTAGTGTCCTGGGTTGCAAGCTTCTCCATTTCTTTGTAGTGTCAATAAAGCATTCTAGCTTGTAAAACTTCTTTTGGCTTTTCAATGTGTCTTGCTATTGCTTTAATGCAGAAGAGCATAATGGTCACAAGTATAAAAGGCTCTTTTACATTAAATTACACAGAATAAATTTTCCTGCTCAGAAGTTGATAGCTGCTGATTTCTTCAATTTAGCCGCAGAAGATTCTAATATTAAATCTAAAGCTACCACAGAGTGATCCAACTTTGAAGATTACAGTGATAATAATGGGGCTTCTAGTGAACTAAATTAATGTTTATGGCTTTTTCTTTCCTGCTTTCATCGTTGTTGCTGCTGCTACTTCTGCTGATGCTTAGTTTTGGTATGTGTGGCTTTCTCAGTAGTGATGGCCTTTGAGGTTGGCTTTAAGAACAGAAATAGAATTATGTACATACAAATCAATAAAATTCCAGTCTTTTCTGTAAGATTGACAGCAATGTTAGAAATACTTACTTTCATATTTGTACTTTCCCCCCCAAGTTTTAGTTTTGCTATCAAGCATGCTTCTTTTTAGAACTTTCTTGAATTTGAAATGATATTCATCACAGGTTCTTAGATTCTCTTTAAGAAGACTTTGTACTTCCTTAATTGACACACATATTTTATACAGTATCAATTTACATTATTCTCACAGTTTTTTTTTTCTGTAAAGTTAAAGCCTATAATTTTTATGTTTTACTCTTCTTTAGAACCAAATTCATTGATATCTGCAAAATTTTAATATATACCAGATACTCATATCTATCATATTTTACAAGCTATTTTTAAAGATTCTACTCTGAAATTTTTCAAAATTTAAATTTATAGTAAGCACATTTTTAAATGACTCCATAATTTTCCACCAAATGTGTGTAACTTAATTTATTTAAACTATTACTCAATGGAGATTGATTCCAGTTTTTCACTTGTAAATAATATTCACCAAATATCCTTTTGTAATGTGATAAGAAGTATTATAAGGTGACTGACCTCAGAATATCAAGTTGCCATGCAATAGAGTAAACAGGAGATATTTTTCTTCCTC
>NW_006433716.1:1979725-1999433 GCF_000325575.1 Pteropus alecto | reverse complement strand
AGTGTCCTAACGAATAAGTTGTGCTTTCCCCTCAGAAGCTTAAATCTGAATTTTCATAAGGATCTGGGATACTAACTTAAGAATTCTCAGAAAATTCTTCTAACAGCTAGAATTGATGTGTAGATTGTCTGATGTCAAAGTCCTCCCTATTAATCCCAGCCAAAATATGTTCTTTTATTTAAACTATAAATAGGTAAAGTATCAGTGGGCCTTGTTCCCCCTTGAGGACACTATCCCACTGAATCATGTGAGTCTCTTTCTTAGATGATATTACAATGAATCATGCGTCTTCTCTTGCTTGGCTTTCAGGCTTCCCTAGCAACAGCTGTCACTTAACTTGTACTGCACTGACATTGTGGTATTTGTCTTCATTCACCTCACTACAACCTTGGGACATAAATTTCTGCAAGCATATCTGGTTGTTCTTTTAAACAAATAAGATAAATAGCAAATATTCAAAGCACTTTACAATACTTGAAATGCCAGGAAATTTGCTAAGCATTCATGTATAGTATTTTATTTATTAATTCGATGAAGTTTTAATAATTCCATTTTACAGATGAGAAAACCAAAAATTTAAGAAACTAAATATCTTGCCTAGCGTTACATAAGTAATTAAGATAGAGATGATATCTGAATTCAGCTCTGAAAAGGATAAAACACACTCTTATTCTTCTGAAACTGGGGGAAAGATGTGATAAAGACTAGATTGAAGGGATAGGAAGGACCTGTGCTGGGATTAAGGAAGTAAGGCAGAGAAAAGAATTGGAAAGCTCTGCACAAAAATTAGATTTTTAAGATTTCAAACTTGAAAAGTCCATTTTGTCCATTTCAGGTCTACTTCTAGTACATTTTGTCCACTTTAAATGAACTTGCAAAGTCCATTTCAAGTCATTTTGGACTTGAAAGCTGATAGCCAAGGTGGAGATAAGGCAAAGCTTATTTTCATATAACAGGAGAGTAAGCTTTGTAACTAGGGCATTCTATGAGTTGTTCAAAATCCCATCTTAATTTCAGAATAAAAGCTTGTAGTGGAAAATGTAACTATTCTCATTTATGAGTATACTCAAAGTACTGACAGAATCAGCTAAAATATTGATATGTGAGAGATATGGCAAGGAGGTTGCCATGAAATTCAAAATAGGAGGCATATGGTCATGTTAGTGCAAAAGTAATGACCTGGAATTGGCAATACGGAGACAAGTGAATAGTCACATGACATTTAGCCCATGAGATCATAGAGGATGGAAGAATTTAAAGATTGCCTAAAAGATGGAAACTGTGAATGAGAGCCAGGATTCAGTTATGTCAAGAGAAAGAACTTTCAGAGAAAAGACTGACGATGTATGTGTTATTAACAACATGATGGAGTCAGAATTCTGATCAGAAGTAGAAAGGAGCCTCAGGGGAAAGAAATGCAAAGTACCATTGGAGTATATTGAGAGGACAGAAAATATCTTTATGCTAAATCTAAAGAGGACAATTATGAATGAAATTCACAGGTTCTGTATAGCTGAGAGTTCCTACTTAACTCTCCAATATTTTATTAAGACAAATTTCTAAAGTCACTGTTAAACTCAGTTCTGCAATAAGTACCATCTTATAAATAAAATTTAAAAACTATCACAGGTAACTTTTTGATCTTGGATCAAAATATAATCTTCTTGGCTATGATACATTAACAAGGTACCAGAGATTATAATTAATCAACTTAGTGTTTACCAAAATGGATGAATCTTTTCAGTTTTTATTCAAAATTCTGTTATGTACTGAAAGAAAAGTTGTCTATTTCCATGCTATGTCACTTATATTTTAGATTATGTATTTTTTACACCTAGAAAAGTATTTTTCTTTTCTTCTACATCTCAAGAAGTCACAGTAGAAATCGTAATCAGCTATATATCAAGTGTATTAATTTTGCTTGCTTTTGGTTTGATATCTGAATTGACTATAAATTGTAAAGAATTGATATGGCTGGGCAACAGAAGGCATCTGAAATAATGTTTTGGGAAGACCACATGTATCTTTGTTGCATGACCTTATTGAATTCTATGATAACATTCTTCTTTGAGGTTTATTTTAACCAAAAGAGGGGAATCTATAGTAACATCCAATAAAACAAACAAAAAGCAATATTGTAAAAAATAAAAACATTCCACTTCAAAACGTAGCAGTGATTGTGCCCAGACTGTTAACAGACTAATACAAGGAGTGATGACCTTGAGGAATTTGTTGGTGATAGGTTCATAAAATGTGACAAAAAGAGATTACAGTTTTTATTGTTCCATTGATTTTACCTTTTCCCTTTTCGATATGAAGTTGGCTAAAAGACTTTATTTTGTTACTCAGTGAGTCTAGGGAGTGTGCAGAGGGAATTGTCCCCTCTAATAGGTGCTAACTATGTTTGGAGGTGGTCAAGCAAGCTTACATCAAGTAAGAACTAAACTAAAACTTGCATCATGCAATAAGCCAGGTGTGAGATGAGAATTATAATAATCATTTTATTAGATGATATATAAACATTAAGAGCAGATGGGCTTTCAGAAAACAAAGATCCTATTTTCAGTAAATTGTCTTGGCTATATAAAGAGAAAAGAAAGGCAAATATAGAACATTATTAGTGTCATAGAAGCAATATTGTTTTGTGATTTTTTTTATATATTTCCATTTTGTTACATCTGTTCAGATTTTCTGATCTTAATTTGTGCTCAACTCATGACAGAGTTGATATAATAAACACAAAGATAAAAAGGAAACGAGGGATCATTTCAGGCTTAATTTTCTTACTTTAACAAACTTTCTTCCAAATGACTAATGTTTTGTTTAATATAATATGACATTTGAGCTTCAAGAGTCCACTGTTTGGGAGAGAATCTGAATTTCCAAATAGTCTGATTTTTTTCCTAATTGTTAATTTGCAATGAACCAATAATACTCATTTGTGTAAATTGTTACAAATTGAATTAAAATGCAATGATTGTTTAAAGGATTCTATATACTTTTTTGGAGTGGAGTCATTGAGGAAATATTTTAACCATTTAATCTTGAGCAATTATTTAATTTTTCTGATTGTTTACTTATATGTAAAATGAAAGGAATAAATTGGCTTTCCTAATCAAACATAATGTGTTTCTGTGATATGTGATGCACTGATGAGATAAATTCTTTCTTCGAAATTATCAAAATCAATCTAAATAGATGTTAGGTCAACTACAAAGGAAAATATGATCCATCAGCCTTAAATTCAGCTTCTGCCAAAATAAGGCAGATGGGAATACCAGTAAAGGACAATGCTTCAAAGATAAATAGGCATAGAGAATACATGTGTGTGTGTGTGTGTGTATGCGTGCGTGTGCGTGTGTGTGTGTGTGTATGTATGTATTATTAGCCACATTATGTGGAGAAGAGAAATGAGGTTCATCAAGTTTAAGTGATGTATTCAAGGTTACTAGAATGTTAAGATGGAGAGTCAAACTCTGGTATCTGATTTATAAAATAAATGCATTCCCCATTATTCCTTTTGGTCTGTCCTTTCTTAAAAGTACAGACAGAAATGTTGTTTAACTGATAAAAGTGATTGGTTTTATTATTAGAAATTTCACAGAAAATTTATTTACCTCCTCAAGGTGCAGTCTAGACATGGCTTATATTGTATTAGTATTCATTTGCACATAAAATTTAAAAAATAAATTATAGAATTTAACCTATTCCATTTGACTTAGAGGATATATTTTTCAAATTATTTAATTTGTAAGTTTATGAAATAAACTTTAAATGAGAAGCTTAAGCAACATTCTTAAGGTCACATGCCTAGTTATGAAAATTATACTAGAAAGCAGACTATAACTCACAATTCTAACAACAGGAAAAACTTATAACTTGAAAAGCTTAAATATACAAAAAAATAGCTATGAGCTTTTTATTATAGACCATTTTAACAACATTACAAATCTTCATGGCTAAATTTGATCTCTTTGTCCATTATATTGGTCATCTTAAAAACAATATGGAATATGATCTAATCAAATGTGGGATGATTGTCTAAAAGAAATAATAAGTACAAGAATAAGAACTTGAAATGCAAGGTGAGTACTCATTGCTTGGAAACAAAATTTTAAGATTGTAAAAATCTAAGTTTTAAGATCCTTATAATTTAACCACAAGCTACCTTTCCCCACATAGTTTATTGCCTTTTTCTCTGAGCTCTCTACTGCAGCTAAATCTAGGCATCTTACTCTACTGTGTTCATTCCTCATGTTTTATCAGCTAGGATCATTAGCCATTCTATTCCTTTGGAATGCCCTTTTTGTTATAATTTCTTCAAGCCTTATCTTCAAATATTTTTTCATGTGCACAATCGACTTTTTCTATGAAGTTAATCACTCCTTTCAGTTGTGATTTCTATATCCTCTGAGCCCGTAGAAAGTATTTACTATTTATACCGCTCTTTTATTTTTTATCACCCAATGTCTGTGGTATATTTGTTCTTGAGTTGCAATTGTTAACAATCACCTAATATTTTAAGTACCTCATCTAGCTTTAATTGCACTGAAGTCTCAGTAGTTCTGACTTCTTTGTGGTCAGGTCAATTAATTTTCTTGAGGTAAAATTTCATCCTAGATATAAAGGAAATAAATAAGACAATAAATAAATTCAACTTGAACAAAAATGGCATACCCACAGCAACCACAAGTCACAAAGCTAACATTTGAATTAAGTTCTTCCTTAGGTCTAATCCCATGTCTTTTCTCATATACTTGATTAGAAATCCATGCCACACTGCGACATGATTTTATGCTATTGATTACCAGTTCTAATTTTATAGCACTTTGATTGCTTCTAGTTGGTAGCAAATGATTCATGGAAATCTTAAAAAAAATCTTGAATTATTTTTTTGTTGCAAGATAAAGACTGTTAAACTTCAAGAAAAGTAGACATTTTTGTGAAATTGAACCAACAGTAACAGTTAGAAATGTTCGAAGACATGGAGAGGTATATATAGAAGAATATTATACCTTCTAATTTTATGTAAATGGAAAATGAGACTCTTTGAGTCAACATAGCATTAGTAGTGATGATTGTTCCAAGAAGTCTCCCATTTGCTCTTTGGTTGACCATTTAATTTTTTATTTTCCTGATTAGCATTCTTAGTCGTAGAATTAGTGATAATAAGAAGTTACAGCAGGTATTAAAGCTTGATCAAATATTGGATTACTCTTCATTATAACTTTTTTTCTTGTATTTTTCTTATTGTTTTATTATAATTTTCCAGTAGACTATAGGCTCTTTTAATATATCTGAACCATCCTTATATAGGGGACACACACAGAATCTGACACCTCACATATGTTGAATATGTCTTTGTGAGTTTGCACAATAAATGAATAAATGGATAATTTGGTTATTGAAAACTCTTATTTTGAAAGAAAAAAATGAGTCCATAAAACTAAATAAATTAAATAAAATAAATGATACCAGGCTGAAGAAAATCCATATGATAATATAATTTACTTATATTCATTGCCAAATTAAATACCAAGAAGAATCCCAGAAGCAAATATGGGTATTTGTTATTGAAGAATTTTGTCAAAATGGAAATTAGATCATGTCACCTTTCTCTTAGAACTGTTTTAATGGCTTCCCACTTCTTTCAGAGGATAAAAGCATTTACTTTTTACACTGACTTCCAAGGCACAAGCTTTTCCAACATCTTCCCCGTTCCTCTTCCTTAGGCTGCCTTAGTCACCAGGCCTTAGTACAGTTTTTCCTTGATGCCAGATATCTTTCAGCCTAGGGGCTAGCATTTTTTTTTTTAATCTTTCTTGGCTTCTTTTATTATCAGTGAGACCTTTCCTAACTACCCTAAATAAAATTGCAATTGCCCTGTGTCATATCTCACACACACACACACACACACACACACACACAAATTGCTCAATATCTTCTTGCTTTATTATTCTTCAGAGTATTTAACATATAACAATTCATAGCATTTATTACCCTCTAAAGTAACATATTGTTTATTTACTACCTGTATTCCTCCATGAAAATGTATGTTTTATGATGGTGGGGATGTTTGTTTGTTTGATTGGTTTGTTGGTATATCCTCTGGGCTTAGTACAGTGTCTGGCACATAGTAGGTACACAATAAGTGTCAATTTAATACATAAATAACCAAGTCAGTATTAACTTTAGTGTATTTAGAAATGAATTTTTTATTCTCAGTATTTCTGCCATTTACTAGGCCAAATATGGGTTTTTTAATTAATTAACTAATTAATTTTTAATGGCGATATTGGTTAACAAAATCCAATGTTTCAGCTGTATACTTTAACAGTAAGGCATATATATGTGTGTATCTATATCTATATCTATATCTATATCTATATAGATAGATAGATAGATAGATAGATAGATAGATAGATAATTTACATTGTGTTTGCCTCCTACAGTTAGATTTCTTTCTGTCACCACATATTTAACCCTGTTTACTCCATCTACCTCCCCCTTCCCCATCTACCCTACACTCTGGTCATATATTGTTTTGAATGGCAAAAAAAAAAAAAAAAACTTTTTTGGAATGATTTTCTCTATACTTTTTTTTCAGTCGTTTATCTATCATGAGTTTTTCCTATGTCTGAGGATTTGTTGGATGATGGAAGTATTAGACATTTGAGGTTGGTTCCATAGAATAATTTTATTCTAAGGGATAATAACAGTAGTGATAGATGCAATTCCCTTATTTGAGTTAAAACTAACTACATTCTACCAAAATGGTAGAAAATGGGCTGAGTTGTTTCACTTCTTTTCTTAATTTTAATCTTTTAGTTCAGGTGTGGAAAATGATGGCTGGTGGCTCTGATTTGCTTCACCCTCTGTTTTTGTTTTTGTTTTTTAAATAATCAATGAGCTAAAAATGGTTTTTACTTTTTTAAATGGTTACATTTTAAATGATTATATAAGATTCTACACAGTACCCTCAACTTTTTCCTCTTGACCTATAAAGCCTAAAGTGTCTTGCCCTTTAAGAAAAAAGTTTGCCAACCTCAGTTCTAGGTATTTGATGTAAAATAAGGATCTGAAACTCACAAATAAGATAATAATATTAGTAGCTCCTATTAATCAGAAACTCACTATGTATTTAGCATTGTGGTAAGCACTTTCTATATGTTATTTCAAGTTCTTAATATTTGTGCAAATATGATCTTTTTAATCACTTTTACACATGAGTGAGTAAGAGCTATAAGATAAAAAAACTTGGCCAAGATATTAACAATTTCCCCAAAAGATTAGCAATGGATCTTGGTGTACCAAATTCTCAAAAGCCTGTCTCTCCTCTCCTCAGCTTTGCTGCCAAACAACAACAAAAATAGTAGCAGCAATAGCAACAATAAAATAAGGCTATTTAAGGGGAAAAAATTAAAATCTAGTGAATAAACCATCAACTCCTTAGAATTTAAAATTTCCTGGTGGGCATTCTACTGCCTTAGTTTTCAGGAAGTCTTATAATTTCTGGTCCACTTCAGTAGTGTATGAAGCAAGATGGAGTTTGTCAGTTTGTACCCCAGGAAAATAAAGAGATTTTGCCAATATCCGAATATCTCATCTGCTGGTTGGTCATAACACTGTGCTGCCCACATGTTACCACAACTAGGGGTACATCCTGTGCTCTGAATGGTAGGGCATGAATAGAAACTGTGCTTACTAAAACAAAATCAAATATTCCCCAGTAAAGCCAATAAGAGCTGAATATCACACCATAAATATTTTGTAATATATTGATCTTATGAATACTACTTGAAAACTGCTCTGAAATTTTTGGTATTTATGTTCTTGAGAGATGTTTCCTTTAGAGAATAGACTGTATGTTTATTTCTTTTATGATAAAGACCAAATTAAGTAGTTCTCAGGTATGAATTAACACTGGAAGGTTTTATAGAAAAGCACGTCAATAAAGCTTTTTATTTGCTCTATATAAAATGGGAAGCATATGGTAAGTGGCATGGTGTGCTTGAAAGACAATTGAAGGGAAAGTGAATGAGAAAAGTGTTCAGTCTATGCTTTCCACATTACCTTTGGTGAGATGTACAACTTTTAAAACAAGCTAGTCTTTAGAGGTCATCACCAATTACTTAATTTTTCCATGTGAAAAATTTTTTTAAATATAAAAATAATGTTCTTTTTTGCAAAACACACACACACATATACACACATACACATATATATGTATATACACACAAACATGTACATATACATACCTATCTTTATATATCTATTTAATTTTTTATAACACGCAGGCAAATTTTTTTCTTTTTTAAGTTTACACAACCATTAACATAAATCTATTTCCCAGAGAAGTACAGTATATTCAGTTTTTAGTGTATTGTGTTTATAGTTCCTGCTGTTTTTCCTGATTGAATTGCTTGCTGTTATTTAATATTTGCTGAGGTGACTAGGCAGAAAGTCAGCTCAGAATATAACATTATATATGAGCCGCTGTCTAATAATACAGATGGTGCTTATCTGGTATACAATCAAAAACAAAGTGAAAAAAAGGAAAAAAATTTGAGATGATTTGAATGTAAGGGATATTGGTAAGATAGCAGTTCAAAATACTGATGGGCAATTTCTGTACTATTTCCATAACTAAATACTGCAAAATGACGAAAATATGTTTTTACCTATTTATCTTTCTATTCCATGTTATATTTACACAAAGATAGCCAAGGGAACCACCAGCCTGTACACTCCTAGTGGATAGAATTCTTTTTAAGTCCTAGTTTCTTTTAGGGCCATATAGTTATTGAATTTGTTGAATAGTAAAAATTAGTTGAATTCATATTAAATTAATAAAGTGAAATGAGTTGAATTCATACTGAATTAATAAGCAAAAATGGTAATGTTTTAAAGACCTCCTATCAGAGATGGTGAGAAGCTGGGACTTCCATGACAGAAGGAAAGAGAAGCTTAAGGAAAAATTAACTAATTCAGTCAAATAGCTCTTTAACTAAAAGTCACATTATCAGCTTTAAATTGTATTTAACAAGTACCCATACCTAAAAGGTAGGCTGAAGGTACTTCATTTTAGAAATGAGAGTTGGATATCTATTTACTTTTAGGATAGAAGCAATTTAAAAATACACACCCTGATGTTCATAGCAGCATTATTACAGTGGCTAAGACATGGAAACAATTGGAGTGTTCTTTGATAGATGTTTGGATAAAGAAGATGTGGTACATATATACAATGGAATATTACTCAGCCATAAGAAAAGACAAAATACTGCTGTTTGTGACAACATAGATGGATCTGGAGATAATCAATGAGAAAAGTCAGACAGAAAAAATTGAGATCCTACATCACTCATATGTGGGATATAAAAGCGACAAATAGAGACTCATGGACACGAACAGCAGATTAGTGGTTACCAGTGGAAAGCGGGGAGGAAGGAGGTAGGTAGGGGTAAAGGGGATCAAAATTTGGTGACAGAAGAAATTTAACTTTGGATGGTGAACACACAATGCAATATACATTTGATGTATTATTGAATTGTACACTTGAAGCCTATTTGATATTTTAAACTACTATTACTCCAATAATTTTAATTAAATAGATATATTTACATATATATATATACATTTACATATATACACACACACACACAATTGTAGGCATTATTAGAGTATCAGTATATGTTAGAGTTGAAAATAACCACCAAGATAAATTGTTGGACATTTGTAGCACCTAAAATTGTCACCTGAATCCAAAGAACTATATCTTTTCCTCTTATGTAAAACCTATGTTCTTATAGTTCATCTTTGAAGCCTGAAAATAAAAATCTTATATACTAAGTCCTAATTTTTGAGATATCTCAGTAGAGCCTTTTTTCCCTATAAAATTCACTAGGATTCTTCTTTCTTACCAGTATGCTATGTTTAGGATCTTGAGAAGTACTACTGAATGCACCAATAAAGTACTGCCTTTAGCCATAAAAGATTCAGCAAAAAGATGACAACTAACCCACTATATGCCATGCACTGTGCTCTGAAATTTACAGTGTTCTGCTAGACTGCTAACCCCAAGGCAACACTGAAAGTCGCTTTATCTTCCTTTAAGATTAAAGAAAAAAATCTGTAGTGAATTTCATACTTTTTCCTTTAGGACCATTGCAGGTTAGCAACAAGGGCAGTTTTCACATTAGACTTTGTAGAGTGCAGAGGAGACTGTTTTTCTGTAGTACATATCATTAAAACTTTGTTAATTGTGACTTCAACAACGTGCTTAACTGTTTAAGCGTGGAATAGTAGCTACCAAGGCACTGATTTTGCTTCTTTCTTACAAGTATAGTTGAAAAGAGAGGAACATTTTCTCTAGTTTCCAAATAGAATGGGGGCCCTAATGTAACTTTGTATTGAGATTTCCTCCTTCTTATACAATGAGAAAATCAAGATCTAAAGACTTAGAGAAGATGGCAATTATTTTACATTAGCACAAACTCGAATCTGAGTGATTTGACTTCCACTCATCTGTTTCTACGTCAAGCACTGTATCATGTACAGAAACTGTTGTGATGCATGAGGTGCTTGGAAGAATATGGAAGGATTATCTTCCATGTTTTTAAATCCAAGATTGTGAAAAGGCACTTGCTGTTTTGCTGATATGTAGATATAAGAGCCATTTACCTGAAAAATATTTTTTCTCTCACTGTTAGCAAATGAAATTTACATTTTATAATATCTATTCTGTGGCTTTATTATTGGAATGTGTACATTATTTAGATATTGAGTGTTAAAAAGGTGAAAAACACAATATTACTCTCAATGTTAGTATTCATATGAGGAAAAAGTAATGTAGATAATATAAAAATAATAAAAATCATAAATATGTAATACATTAAAGTTTTGGTTGCTTTTAAAATCTATCTTCCCAATTGTGTTACTTAGGGTAACAATGGCATTGACTTTTTTTTTTTTTTTTTTGACTACATATAAACCAATAAATAGAAAGATATCCTGGAAGAGTATTCTGGGCCTCTAAGAAGTTATTCTGCAATTCAATAAATATATGATAGCACAGTCCACTGAGCGTATAGGCCACTCAGAGGTAATGTGAACCTTATTGCTTATTAAAGTATATTGCCATTTACTTTGACCCTTGACAAACTCTATTCTTCAAGGTTTTTTCTCTGCCTTTCTTTTCTCCTCCTGACAGGTAATGATTTCAAAAGATCTATTAGATATTATATGCATAATGAAAGTGCAAAGCTTGCTGTCAGATACAATAGACTGCAGTTTTTATTTGAGGCTTCAAAGTTATAGTGTCATAGGTACCTGGAAGGTCAGTGAGGACTGTGCCTGTTTCCTATCTCCTTTCTTTGGAGATATTAGCAAAGTTATTTGGTAAATGCATAATAGTTTTCTTTTCTATTTACCCCCGCTCCCGTATCTTGAAGGTCAGTTTATTCTTCCATAAGCAGAAGGTCAATAATGTTCTCTATTTTAATGGTTTCCATTCTATTCATTGTTATGCACTTTGTAAGTTTGAAGTAATATGGAATAATAAAAATTGGCTCATTAATTTCTTCTTATAAATAGACATTATAATGTTAAAACAAATTCTCAAAGAATAACAACCTTAAGACATCAGCCATAATTCTATCACTATTTTTATTTGCATATATTGTCTTCTATAGGCATAATGTTTCTTCTTTACATAATCACAATCATAGTATAGATACCATATTATAAATATCTTTGTGCCTTTAAAATTTTACTCTTAATTATGAGTAGTGGTATAATTAATCTTTTGATGGTATGGATAATTTTACCATTTCAATGCACCAATCTCTATTTAATGTGTCCTCAAAGGTTGGACTAATTTTTTTTTTTTTTTAGTATTACTGATAATAATACAATAAATGTTTTCATGCATATTGTGTGAAATTCTATTGAATTATTTTCTTAGGGTCAAATCCTAGAATCACAATGATTTAGAAAAAGAATGTACATTATAAGACTTTTGCTATAAATTCTCATAATAATTTCCAAATGGTCTGCACAAAATTATAATGCCATCAGTGTATAATCGACTTTGCCCATATCTATCTCTCCTCAAGTTTTTATTCAGTTTTCTTAGGATCACATTTTACTGTTTAAGTAATGCTTTTCAATCTATGATTTTGGAATTCTCATTATATATTTAAAAAAATTTGTCCTGGAAATTTATTTTTTAGAGGTATTTCCATCAGGTAAAACTTCAAGAACCATGGCTAATAAATTGGTTGTTTTTTATCATGCATTTTTTCTTGAGGTCTATTATAAGATAAGTTGAAGGAAAAGAATCATGAGCATTTTAAGAAATGATACAGAGTTTATGATGAAAAAAGTTTGGTAAATATGTAATTTAATATAATGTATTTTTATCTTAATCCTCAATTATCTATTATAGCTTTTACAAGTTAAAGCTTGGATAAACTCTCCCTCTTAAATTTTTTTTCTAAAATGTTCTCCTTATGTATCTATTAGTTTGGAATTATACTTTTTTATTAGGTTAATTAGAAATTCAGGTTTATTAATATTAAGCATCATATTTTTATTAAAGTAATATCTTAATTTTAATTAGTTTTATAAATAATTATACAAAGACTGCTTAGAACTAATTAGCACTATATATATTTAATTTTGTTAATTTATTAATTAGCCTGGCCAACATTTCCCATTTGGTCTTTTGTATTTTTATGGTATTTTGAAGCTCCATTGTAAGTCACAAATTATTGGCATTTTTTAGCACTATTTGTGAGTTTTCTTTTGTTGTCTTTGTTAATTTTGCTTTTCGTGAGTAAATTTAAGCCATAATCATTATATATATGCTGCTGTTGGACTGTCATCTCATTTGTTTTTAAAATCGATGAAACTCCCTTTTCAAATGCTTTTGAATAATGCAAATTATTGTTGTTTTTTTCATATTTTATAAGATTTGGAATGGAAATATCATTTTAGCATTATTTGTGATAAACTCATGATTCAACAAATTTTTTCATTTCCTTATATCTAATAATCATGTATTAAATCACAATTTCACCCCTCCTATGTTCTTATTTTTTCAGTATTGAAGTATTAATGGCTTGAATATATGAAAGGTATATAGTGAAAATGCAAATATAGTGAGTTCTGAAAAGTGTATATCTACATATAACTAGCACTCTAATAAAGATACAGAACATTTTTATTTATTCCAGTAAGTATTTTTTATTCATTTTCCATTCAGTTTCTACTCCCAAGAGGCAAATACTGTTCTGATTCCTATCAACATGGATATTTTTGCCTATTCTAGAACCTCATATAATTAGATTCATACTGTGTGGATTCTTTTGTGCTGGCTTTCCTTTGCTCAACAAACTGCTGTGAGATTTATCTATGTTGTGTGTATTAATAGTTTATTTTCACTTATTGCTATGTTGGATTCCATTATTCTTTCTTCTGTTAATAGATATTAGAGTTGTTACCAGTTTGGGGCTATCTTGAATAAAGTTGCTATGAACATTTTTAAATACAGTTTTGCTTGGCCTATGTTTTTTTATTTCTTGGATAAAAATCTGAAAGTAAAATCGCTAGATCAGAGTGTAGATGTATGTTTAACTTTTCCTAAGTAGTTATACCATTTTACAGTTCTTACTGCAGCATATGAGAGTCCCATTTGCTCTACATCATTATTGACATTTATAAGTGTGATATTATAGATGCTAGTGAATTTTATATCCTTTGGCAAGTTCGATACCTTCTATTTAAGGAAATAGGGAAAAGAGATCTCTATTTTTTACTCATTAACCTGTCTAAATTTCTTATTTTTTAAACATTAGAAACTGTAGTATAACACAGAAAAGTACAAAAGTGTAATTTTAAAGCTTAATTATAAAGTGAAACCCATGTAAACAATACTATATAAGTCACTTCTAGCTACATACACCTCAACCATTATGCTCTTTCTTCCTTCCAAAAGAAAACCACTACCCCAACTTACAACCTTATTTATTTCCAATCGACTTATAATTTGAACGTTATAAAAATAGTAGTCCTTTGTGTTTAACTTATTTCATCCAACAAAAGATTGGAGAGGATCATCAATATTATTGCACGTAACTATAATTCACTAATTTCGTTTATTTACTGTGTCCTTATTTATCTGTTCTTCAGCTTACGAACATTGAGTTACTGCTATTATGAATAAAACTTCAGTGAACACTCTTAGATATGTCACTTGGTGCATGCACTTCTGTTGCATGTATACCTAGAAATAGAATTGTTGGATCAGAAAGTCAGCATATATTCCAGTTAGCAGATAACAGAGTTTCGCAAAATGGTTTAAACAATGCTCCAACAAAGTATTTGTGGAATCCAGTTGCTCCGGACTCTTTCAGCACATGGTATTTGTAGTCCTTTTCATTTTAGCTATATTGGTGAAGAAATTTGCATGTCCTGATTACTAGTTTGGTTTCTTTTTCAAGATTTTAGGAGACATCTTTTTTTTTTTTTTAAATTCTACTGCACATTTCTTTTCCTATTTAATTTTCAGTATTTTTTCAATTTATAAGAGTTCTTTTATATTATTCTAAATGTGGGCACTCTTGTCTGTTATATGTATTGCACATATCTTCTCCCACTGAGTTGCTTACTTTTTCAGTGTCTTAATAGTGATTTTGGTCAGTTTATCAGTTCTTTTCTTATGATCAGTATTTTCGTATTCATTTTAAGAATTCCTTTCCTTACCCAAGGTCATAAAAATAGTCCTTGTACAGCCTTCTAAAAGCTTTATTGAAATAATTAGTTCTAGAGTTCACCAGGGATTGATGTATGTGTGAAACTTGAAGCTGAGAATTAGTATTCTTTCTCTATATTGATATAAAATTGATTAAGCACACACACTTTTCATTGAAACAATTGTCCTTTACCAATTTATTATAAGGCACATCTCCATATGTTTGTTGGTCTATTTTTGGCCCTCTATTCTTTTACTTTGGTTTTATGGTTTAATTTTAAGCCAATACCACAATATATTAATTACTGTGGCTTTATATTAAGTTCAATAGTGCCATATAAATTCCAGAATCATATCATTAATTTATGCACTCTCACCCCACAAAAACAAAACAAAACAAAAAACTTGATATTTAAAAAAATTTTATAATGATTTCATTGACACTATATCACAATTTGGGAAAATGTATGTATTTACAATGTTGAAACTTATAATTCAGTAGTATTTTTAAATATTATTTTCTTATTTTTGATATTTAAAAATGATTTTTGTGTGGTATCTAGCAACTTTGTTCAAATTACTTATGGATTCCAAAATTTAGTAAATATTTGTAGACAATCATGATCTGAATATAATGAGAATTTTTTTTCAGTTCTCATATATCTTACTTCTTTACCTTGTTTTACTAAATTATAAAGAAGCTTCCATATACCATTCCATTTGAGAGTAGCAGGCATCTTTGTCTTGTAACCAGTATCAGAGGGAAAATGTTCACTCTTTCATCATTAACTGTGATTGGGGTGTGTTTTTATTCTCTACTCTGTAAAAAGTAAGGTTTATATAGAGTCAATGTTATTTATTTTTTAAGTAATATTTGTAAGATTAAATCATTGAAACTGAGGTTTTCTTTGTGAAAGGTTTTTGATTATAGATTCAAAGTATTTAATATATAAATTTTTCTGAGTTCTTGATTCCTGTATTAGCTTTGGTGTGTTTTCCTAGGAATTTGTACATTTTATCTACATTTTCAAGTTTAATGGCATAAGTTCACTTACGACATAGTGTCACCATATTTTTGATATCTATTGAATCTGTAAGTATGTCTCTTTCATAGTCATAAAATCATTTTATCTGTAACCTCTCTCTGTATCTAATTTCTCTTGATCAAGCTTTTATCGATTTTATTATTCTCTTTTTAAAAACTGGTTTTTGTTGAGTTTTTTTATTGGATATTTTTTATTATTCTGTTTCATTAAATTACTATTTTTCTTATGTGCTTTTTTATACTTTATTTGGGTTATGTTTGCTGTGTGTTCCTTTTAATTTTTTACATGATTTCTAGATAACTGCTTTTGGCATTTTATTTCTAAGATATGAATTTAAAGGTACAAATTTCTCTCTACACAAAGCTTAAGCTACATTCTACCCATTGTTTATGTATTGTACTTTTATTATGTTCAATTCAAATATGTTCTCATTTTTGTAGTGATTTCTTCCTTAATGTATGAGATTTTTATACATTTATTATTTAATTTCCAAATACGTGGGAGAGTTTCTGCTCGCTATATATCTATCTTAATTCCACTTTTATCAGAAAATGTGATTTTAAGCCTTTGAAATTTCTTAGGATTAGTTTTTAAATCTTCTGTACTGTTGTATACTGAAAGCTGGTAAATGTTCCACCTGCATATGATAAGCATGTGTATGCTGAATTTGTTTAGATATTTAGTGCATTGTTTTGGATATTTAGATATTAGTTGTCAATTTTATTGATCTTATTCTTTAAATGGTTTTTATCCTTCCTGCTTTTTCTTTTTTTGTCTCTGTTCTTAGTTATGAAGAAAATTTGTGTAAAAAAACCTTAGGATTTGTCTGTTTTTACTGTTAATTCTGTCAATGTTTGCTTTATCATTTTTTGACAATGTTACTAGGTGTGTACAAATTTAGAATTTTTTATCTTTTTGATGAATTGGCCTTTTTTGTTATTATTAAACAACTCTTTACTTCTAGTAATACTTTTTGCTGCAGTCCATTTTTGCTTGATAGTAATAAAACTGTATAAGCAAGAAACATGTTTGGTTTATTTTACAAATAGTATTTATGTAGACTTAGCCACATTTTTAACATTTTTTATTGCTCTCATTCTTTCCACAACCTCTGACCTTATTTTTGAGATCGTTTTTCTTCTGCCTGAGCAATATTCCCTTACTGTCTCCTTTGGTGAAGATCAGTTGGGAGCAAGCTTTTTGCTCAGTTAATATATTTTCTTCTAATCATGAATGTTTCCAAAAATCAATTTTCAGTCTAAATGTTGCTCCCTCTAAGACAGTCAGTAATTTTTCTAATTTTAAAATTTGACTTGTTCTTCATTTCTCTGCTCTGTTATGTACTGTTTCCAGGTGTTGTATTCTTAATATTTATCTGTTTCAAAATATTCTCAACCAGTATCTCCTCTAAATTGCTTCTTTCCTGTTATCTCAATTTTTATTTTCTGTCTGGGATTCCGATTACAAATATGGTTGCCTTTATTTTTCTATTCTATGGATGGCAGTAAACATTTTCTATAAGAGGCCAGAGAATATGTATTTTAGGCTTTGTGGCCACATACCTGTCACAAAAACAGGCTGCAGGTAGATTTCGCCTGTGGGCTATCATTTGCCAATTTTCTAACCTCTGCTACATGCTGTTTTTTTCTTATTCTCAATTGTTAATTTTCATTCTGATATCTCTCCATGTTTCACTATATATATTTTGTTTACATTTACTTCTACGTCACTAAATCTTTATTTAGCTATGCTAATCTGAACATATACCATCTAGTAATTTTTGACTTTTCAGATTTTGTGTCTGTTTTCAGTTTTATAATTTTTTATTTGGCTCTTTTTAAAAATATTATTCAGTTTTTATCTCCTAGAGGACATTAAGCATAGTTATTTTAAAAGTTGTGGCTGATGACACCATTATCAGGAGCCACAATAGGTTTGTTTCTACTATTTTTGATCCTAGTTTTATTTATGTGGTCTTTTCACATGCTTGGCAATTTGGGCTGAAGAGGATAGATATGGTTTATGGAAAAAAATCTGTGAATTAGGATAATGATATATTTTTATAGAGGGAATCGGGTTGTTTCTAAGGATGCTAAGGGCATTAACAATGTAAATTCACTTACTCCACATTTAGAGATTGAAATCCAGAATTGGGTTTTTGTTTTTGCAAGGTCTACTTTTAATTCATTATATTCAAACCAAAATGTGTTGGGCTGTCAATAATGCTCCACATTTTCTCGGTATCCTTCTGGAATTGCCCTTAGAAGAAAATAGCCCTAGAAGTATTGCTCCTCCCACTGATTACCTATTACTCTTGACTCTTGGCTTCATAATTCTTGACTATAGTGTTAGACTGTTGATGCTTTCACACAGAAAAAATTTCTAATGCTATTTTCCCCATTATTAGTAGCAGAACTCTCCATTTTTTTAAAATTTGGTATTTACTTTTTAGTAAATTATTTATTAGAGCACTTTAGTATCATAGCAAAATTGAGCAGAAGGTCCAGAGAATTCCCAAATTCCCTTTGCTCCCACAAATGCACAGCCTCCCATACTATCAATATTTGAAAACCAGGGAGTGCTATTGTTGGATCATGTGGTCATAGTATATTTAGCTTTGTAAGAAACTGCCAAACTATCTTCCAAAGTGGCTGTACCATTTCGCATTCCCACCAGCAATGAATGAGAATTTTCTTTCCTCCATATCCTTGCTAGGATTTGGTATTGTCAGTGTTTCAGATTTTGGCCATTCTAAGTCATGTGTAGTTGTATCTCATAGTTCTTTTTAATTTGCAATTCCCTAATGACATATAATGTTGAACATTCTTTCATCTGCTAATTTTCTATCTGCCTATCTTTTTTGGTGAGGTGTCTGTTCAGATTTTTTGCCCATTTTTAAAAATTGAGGTGTTTAATGTTTTTATTGTTGAATTTTAAGGGTTTTTATTTTGTATATTTTGGATAATAGTCCTTTTATTAGATATGTATTTTGCAGATATTTTTTCTCAGTCTGTGCTTGTCTTCTCATTTTCTTGACATTATATTTCACAGAACTAAAGTATTTTTTGTTTGCTTGTTTTTGTTTTAATGAAGTCTAGTTTATCAATTATTCCTTTCATAGATCATGCCTTTGGTGTTGTATTTAAAATGTCATCGGTATGCACAAGGTCATCTAGGTGTTCTCCTATCTTACATTCTAGCTAGGCATTTTACAGTTTACATTTTACATTTAAATCTTTGATTTATTTAGAGTTAATGTTTGTGAAGCATATAAGATCTATGTCTAGAATTTATTTTTTTGCAAACAAATGTCCAGTTCTGGTACCATTTATTGAAAAGACGATCTTTGTTCCATTGTATTATTTTTCTTCCTTTGTCAAAGATTAGATGACTTTATTTATGTGAGTTAATATCTGGGCTCTCTATTCTGTTCCATTGATCTATTTGTCTAGTCTTTTAACAATATGATACTGTCATGATTACCATAGTTTTATAGTGAGTCTTGAAGTTGAATAGCATTAGTTCTTCAACTTTGTTCTCCTTTGGTACTGTGTCAGCCTAGTTTTTAAAATGTATGTAATAAAAATGATTATCAAGGGTTCAAGCTCTTCATTTTTTAGGACTGTAATAATATATAATTTATCTTATTTAAACACTTAAAAATTGGGAGTAGATATTAAAACTTCTCAGACTACAGAATTAATATTCATAATTTATAGGAGTCAAGAAAACTTACTTAGTAAGAGAGCTGAGATTTTTAACATAAATAATCTGATTCCAGATTCCATACTTTAAGTTCATTTGTTCTTTTTTCTTTCTTTCTTTTCTCCCTCTTCTCCCTCTCTCCCTTCCTCCCTCCCCCTTTTTCTACCTCTTTATCTTCCTTCCTTCCTTCCTTCCTTCCTTC
>NW_006433716.1:1949250-1979705 GCF_000325575.1 Pteropus alecto | reverse complement strand
CCTTCCTTCCTTCCTTCCTTCCTTCCTTCCTTCCTTCCTTCCTTCCTTCCTTCCCCATTTAATTAGCTATAAGCTAGACATTATTACAGGCTCTAGAGGGAAGCTGTGAAAAAACACAAAAATTTCAGTTTAGCCTTTTTATAGATTATGGTCAAGTATATGTTGTGTGTGTTGTGGGGAGGAGGGCAGGGGGAGAATCAATTGAAAAAGATAATAAATCAGAAAACTATATAATATATTGGATGATGATAAGTCCTCTGGTGAAAAAATAAAGCATATAATGATAAGAAATATAGGGATGACAATTGCAGTTTTAAATATGGTTATCAGAGAATGCTTTTGCTAAAAAGATGTCATTTTAGTAAAAATTTAAGGAGGTGAGGAGCTGACGAGTCATAGTTATAACTGAAGAAAAGTGTTGAAAGCAGAATAAGAGTCAGTGAAAATGTCCTAAGATAGTGGCATACCTGGGTTGTTAGAGAAATAGGGAAAAATGTTAGTGTGGCTGGAACAAAATGAATGAAGAGCTAGAAATGAAATTACAGGAATAATAGGGTAGTAGACATTGTACAATATTTTTCAGGCTTAGATCTGCAAGATGGTTCTTAGCAGATTATTTTCATCTACTGAGAATTGTTCAAGCTTCTTATGAGCTTAAGTCTCATCTTCAGCAGTATTCCATAGTTTCTATTTACTCTCATCATTCAGATGAAAACTCTCAAGGTGTTTTTTTTTTTTTTTTTTAAATCTACTACTTTTCTTAATACAATTTTGAAAAATCTTTTCACAGTGCTGACTCAGCTTGACTCTGCTTGGTTATGCTGCAGTCTTGCCCTATGTAGTTTAAAAGAGTATATTAACATATTAATATGAGTTTGTAAATTTATTGAATGATTGGAATAGCAAATATTGATCAATCTTAAATACTGACATTTAAGCCTAATACTTCCATTTCTAATATAACAAGATCAATGGAGGGAATCCTTTTAAGTTTACCATATAAAACATTAAATTTAGAGACTAGACTAGAGACAAATTGTCAGGGGATAATATGCATAGGTATATTCCCAAGCATACAACTGCTGACTGAACATCTCTATTATAAATGGTGAGCAAAAATCTGTGAAGATAGACTTAAGCTTCTAATTAGAATGTGGAAAGTTGCAAGAGATGTTACTCTTGTCTGAACAAAGCCATCTAAATGACTACATAAATAATAGTGATTGTTGTTGTTTTGGTTTATTCCATCTGAGATGAGGATGAAAATAAATGCTAATGAACTAGATTCTAGAAAGTAAAGAACCCTGTATTGGAGCAAGGAGACCCATGATAACTTTTCATACTTGGTGGAGTAGTAGGAAGAAGAGAAATATACTATAGCCTGGAGTATTGAGAAACTAGCTGAAAATTTAAGAAACATTTAGCCTGAAGAATCCAGTCTGATCCATCTGTTTATTCTTTCTCATGGGTTGTCATCTAGTTTAATACAGTATTATGCTAAAAACTGGGAGGAGAAAGGGAAATCTAAGCAAAATTTCTCCTGGGCATTGAAGCCATTCTGCAAAAACAAGGCAGGACCCTCCAAATGCTGAGACAGGGCATTTCAATCTTTTGCAGAAAGTAAGGCATCTATTTATCTTCCAAAGGCTCAGAAAATTGGGGAAAGCCTAGAGAGCAAAATCTTCTCATGACCCTCTGAAAAAGCTGTTGGATAGGCATAAAAGAAATTGAGAAAGTTGGTGAATAAGCCAAAAAACAAAAGAGATTTCCAGTTTCTGCTGAAGGCAAAGTCTCTTGCTTCCCTCAAATCATCTTAAGCCTATGGTGATCTGAATCAAAGTTTCAACAATGCTCAGACTCAGCTTAATTCAGATTACATTAACTCAGTACCCTAAATCTAGTGGGCTTTTTCTGGAGGTAAACATTATTTACTTGAGTCTTTACTGCTCCTATTGTGTGACAAATGTTGAAAAGTTATAAGCTACATAGGTACTGGGGATTTTGTAAGGGTAAGTCTATCAGTATGGGTGCCTTAACATATTATAGTACTCCATCCTTTGTCTGATAAGTACAGCGTTAATGAGATGGATGTAAGACTGACTAGGATCAAGGAAGGATGTCTTCATCTGATTCAAAGAATTTTGGGTTTAATTATATTTGATTGGCATCCATTGTAGAATTTTTACTCTTTACATGTGAAATACCTATGGAGTACACGTACCTATAATATGTATTTGCTTTAATCTCTGCCATGTTGATTCCTTTTTAAAGTCAGTATCATAAATACATGACTACTATTAATGAAGTATGTTTAGAAGTATATTCTCTTGCTAAGCACCACTAGGCATTCTATAGAGATAATTTGCACTTTTAGTATTTGAGTTAGACTTCAGCAGCACACAACTTTATGAATTTTTCTCAGAATCCAATGCTATTAATAAACAACCAAAAATAAAGCTTCTGCCTTTAAAATCTGAATGCTCCGTGTTACAGTGTAGTCTATGACAACCTGTTTACATTTGATATATAGTTCAAGAAATTAATGTGTATTGTCTAGAAAGCTCCACTACTGTAGAGTATTAGTTATCTTTGAAGTAATCATTTTCTCTATCTTTAGCTACATATGTATTATAGATAAGAGATAGATTGATTGACATTTTTAGCTTTTTATTTCTTATATTTCTGCCAGAATTTCTATATATTCACAGTCATCATTGGGTGAAATGTAAATTAATTAGAAATTTGACTTTACATAAGGAATTTGACTTTACATAAGAAAGAAAACAACATAGAAATTTAGAATTTGGCTTTATTGATGATATGACAGTAAACAAAAGCACATTTTAGAAAGCGAAGAAATAGCAGTGCTACCATTTTCCAAATGTGACTGAGAGAACTGCCTGCACCTGAATGTCTTTCAAAACTCATGATGTAATGAATGAAATTCTATGTCATCGATATATGAATAGGGCAATGCTTGTTCTGAAGCAAAATCTTTTACTTTTTTCTCTCTTAGCAGGCAACCTTAGGAAACATTGAATATTGAAAATATTCAATATTTAATACTGAAGCTTGAAATAAGCATGTAATTTCAAACTGTTTTAAATTGAGACTTTGTCATTTTAATGCAACTATGACACTTTAATGACCCTATGTCATTTCTATTGCTCTTTTAAGAAGAATATTTGTACTAAAATTACTTTATTTAAATGAATAATATAGCTTAAGTAATACAGCACACACATTTAAATGGTAGATTGACGTTACTATGGCTCGAATGTTTGTGGCCCTCTAAAATTCATATGTCAAAGCCTTCATACCCAAGGTGACAGTATTTGAAGATGGGGCCTGGGAAATAATTAGGTTATGAGAGTGAAGCTCTCACAACTGGGATTAGCACCTTTGGGAGAATAGCCATGGGAGAAATGGTCTCTCTTTAGCATGTGAGGATACAGCAAAAATGTGACTATCTGAAAAACAAGAGGAGGGTCCTTGCCACTACTTGTGCTGACACATGGCATTAGTGTAAATATCTTGATCTTGGACTTCCCAGCCTTCAGAACTGTGAGGAATAAATGTTTGTGGTTAAACCACCCAGTCTGTGATATTTTGTTATAGCAGCACAAACTAGCTAAGACAGACATGTAATTAAAAGTACATTTCAAAAGATTTACTTCTTGTTTCTTTTCTGAAGTTCCCTTTAATAGAGGATTCATTAATTTCATGTCATTTGAAATGAACAGGTGATTAGAAAGAGCGAGTAGCAGTAAAAATTTTCTTTTACTTTGTTTTCATTTTTCAAAATTCTAACAAGTTTGGGCTGAGATCAATGAGAACTGCCCACTGCTAAGGTCAGTGTGGCCTAATTAGTTTTGCTACACTGCCACTGTAATTTTGCTTGACATGACATTGAGAAGAGGCTCAGAAGGCAATCAGTATCTAATAGCCACGATGAACATTAGTTACACCTACACACAGTAATTAGCAACTATATGCATCACTTGATATGAAACAAAAACTGTGATGCCCCGTCCCCTTGTAAAAATATCAATGTCTGTCCCTTCTCACTAAAAATTTCTAATTAATGAAAACCTTTCAATAAAAAAATCTATGGGCCTTATTGATTGTACACATCCTGAATTGATTGCAGTTTGGGTGATGATATGATCTAATAATTTTTCAAATTCTATGCTATTAAACTTCTTTCTGGTTCTATATCACAGAAATCCATCTTATTTTGGAGAATCGAAGAAAGTTATTGTCATGATAAAGTGAAATTTAACATCTTTTTACTGATCGTATTTTCATCCAAGAGTCTAATTTAGAGAAATACTGTGGGACATTGAATTTTTTTTTGAGCATATATAAAAAGTAGAAATAATTAACATTTCAAAATTTGTTCTTAAATTTCAAAAACACTTTATTGATTAATTCTCTTCATTAGGTTGATCTGTTGAAGTTTTATGATTTATAAATTTTAGTTTCTTGAGTGCTTATTCTTAAAGATAAGAGGATGGGATTTATTCAAATTTTGAAATGTTTTCTATTTTTTTTCACAAACTCTTCTATTATGGAATTTTTAAAAAACTTTAATTGTTTCTTCTGTTGAAGTTTAAATAATTTATTTTGGTTCACTGCTCAGAATATCAAGAAAATTTTTCCACTATTCTTTGTGATAATCTTTTGTATACTTGACAACAGTCTTGTTTATGTTTTTATTTCTCCATAGAAGTGACAAAAATTTTCCATTCATGAATTTTTCTTGAGGCATCTATTCATCTTTTCATTCGTGCTAAGTTAGCTCACAAAACTGTAAAGTAGAAATTTTCACTTTGGATATGTCAAATATCTGCTGATTCATAATGATGAGAAATAATAATTATGAAATAACTCCACTTATGTTACCACATGGAGATGTAAAAGCTTTCTCTGGCTTCATTAAACATGGTCACTTTGTGGTACTCTAACTGTAGGAAAACTTGAGTTCCACCATGTGCTGAGAATACGAAGATGGCAGGAACCAATGGTTGATTGCCATTCTCCAAAAGGTAACTGTACTTAACCACTGGCCAAACATTGATTTCCTCTTCAAAATGCTATAGAATGCCTCTATTTTAGTCTCTAATATCACTTGGAAAAATTTAAGCACCATCACTTAAATTATCTTCTGGACTGATTGCAGTATTTGATTACCTTATCTTCTCTCAGACTGTTTCTCCTTAGGAAAGAAAGCTTTTTTCACAAAGCAGAGACAATACATGTTAGTGCTAATTTTATTTTTTTGTAAATAACATTTGTTGAAGTACAGTTTATATATTATTAAATACACTGGGTAAAAAATTTTAAGCCCCCAAGTTTCCTTCATAATTTTTTGCAGTGAATCCTTTCAACCTTGACCAGGCCTCTAGCAACCACATATCATCTTTCTGTCACTTGAGATTCCTGTATATTGTTATGTGATTTGGTAGTTTATTCCTTTTTAACTCTTCATAGTTTCTATTTTCTGTCATAAACCACAATTTTTTTTAATTTTCAGATGTTAAAGAGATTTGGATTGATTCCAATTTAGGACTATTTTAAATAAAGCTGTTATGAATAGTCATGTTTAAGTCTTTCTGGACGCATTTTAATTTCTTTTGTGCAAATACCTAGGAGTGGAATTGACTATTCTAATAAGTAAATGTTGAGCTTTATGATAATCTGTCACTATTTTCCAAAGTTATCATACATATTTTATAGTCTCATCATAGATAAATGAGAATTCTAGCTGCTCTTCACCAATACTGGATACTGACCTTATATCTAATTGTAGTCACACTAAAGATATATAATGATATATCACTTTGGTTTTAATTTGCATTTCCATGGGAATTAATGATGATGAGTACTTTTTAAGTGTTTCTTGGCCTTTAATATATCTGCTTTTTAAAAATGCTCGAATTATTTACTCATTTTAAAATTGTCTTCTTTTTGTGTTTTAGCAGTTCATTTTATATATTCTCTCTATATATTCTATATAAGTAATATTTATAATACATATATAATTTCCTATAATCTCTTCTATTTACTTTATTCAGAAAATCTTTGAAAAACAGAAAGTTTTAATTTTGGTGAAGTCCAATTTATAATTTTTCCAATGACTTGTGGTTATTTTGGTTCTGGCTAGGAAATCTTGGCCTCTGCACCGTCACATGTATTTTCTTCTGTCTAGGATCCATTTTAAGTTAAATTTTTTTTGCATAGAAAAATAATGATGACAATTTATTTTCAAATACTTATCTAGGTTTTCCAGCCCTATTTCTCTGTTGAAATTTTGTTCTATTTTTTCCCCAGAATTATTTTGGCTATTCCGGGTCCCTGGCATTTCCATATTTATTTGGCATTAGCTTGTCAAATTCTAAAAAATGATTGCAGATTTGATGGGTATTACCTCAAATCTATAGAAAATTTTGGGAGAAAAATAACATATTAACAATGTTGAGTCTTCTAATTCAAATACGTGGTATATCTCCCATTTATTTAGATTATCTTTCATTTTCCTTGGAACTATTTTATAGTTTTTACTGTATACTTACACATTTTGTTAAATTCATCTTCAAAAATTCATACATTTATATTTTAGATTATAAAAAAAATTATATTCCATTTTTTTTACCAGTGTATACAAGTGCAACTGAACTTTAAATATGAACTTGTATGGTGTCGTTTTTTAAATAAATATGACTAAATAAGCAGACAGGGCATTTACAGCTTTTCTCATGGAGATAGAAAGTCCAACTACACCTGCAATTTATGCCATAACACCTGTAGACAGAAACAATTCACATAGTCATGCTCAAAGTCAAGGGCAAATCTGCAAAGTCACATCAGTGTGGGTATAGAAACGGGTGAAGAATTTAAAAGTATGCTTCCATTGAGTGGCTTTGTGACCTAAGAAATATGCCAGTGTCTAAATATTCAATTCCTATTATTCAGAATGCTTTTGAGAGTTTGGAGAAACATGGCAGATTGAGAGATGTCGTCAGATCTCTCCCATTGAAACAACAATAAGCCGAATATCTACAACTCAACAAAAAACACCCAAACTGCACACTAGGCCATCTGAGCATGGGATTTGTGCCTAAGAGCTACTACAAGTCAGGACCTCAGGTGTCAGATGGTGGACTGGGAAAATAAAGAAGCTGCGTCTGGCAGCCACCAGAGCTCCCTGTAGGAGGAGGGGCAAGGGAGAAAGTGCAGTGAGTTCCCTGAATAGCCCTGCCTGGGAGTGCTGTGAGCTCCATGCGGCCAGTGGCAGGGCCCAGTCATCAAGGCAGAGAGAGAGAAGCAGGACGGCAGAGAAACAATAGTTAATTTTTACCAGCTACAGTTGCAAAACCGAGGCCTGAGCAAACACTACTGAAATTGTCACTAACACTGACAGGGACTGAGACTGAGAGTAGTGAGCGTGCTTAAACATCTATAAGAAAAAAAAGGCATTATTAAGGCTTTATATAAAGCAGGGATCCAAGAGGCTTAGACGCCACCTACTGGAAACCAAAAGAAAAGTGTCTTTTTTCCAACAGGCTAAAGAGAGAGCTTTATATAATAAATCGCCTTTACGGAAAAAAAGCAAAATACACTTCTATTAATGCCCAAGTGGAGAAATTTTCTATTAAACACCATAAACAACCAAGATGACAAGGCATCTAGAAAGAAAGAGAAAAATATACAGAAAATAAGTTTACAGACATAGAAATATGCACCTTAAATGAAAGAGAATTCAGGATGATACTTCTGAAAAAACTCAATGAGATCCAAAACGAGTCATATCAACGATTTCAGGAGTTGAAAAAACAACTAGATGAGCAGAATGAGTTCTTTAGCAAAGAGGTCGAAACCCTCAAAAAGAACAGAATATATCTTCTGGAAATAAAAACAAACACGCAAACAAACAAAACACTGCAAGAGTTGAAAAATGAAATAGCAAGCTAGAGAAATAGAGTTGACCAAATGGAGGAAAGGAACAGTGATATTGAAGACAGAAATCAAGAAATAAGTCAGAAAGAAGAAGAGAGAAACTGAAGAATGAAAAATAATGAAAGAGAAATTCAAAAACTAGCTAATGCCATCAGGAGAGGAAACGTAAGAATAATGGTCATTATTGAAGGTGAAGAAAAGGAGCAGGAATTAGAAAGCATTTTCAGACAAATAGTTGATGAGAATTTCCCAAGTCTAAGGAATGAGCTGGAGCTTGGAATTCAAGAAGTCAACAGAACACCCAATTATCTCAACCCCAAAAGGCCTTCACCAAGACACATCGTATTAAAATTATGAAAAATCAACAACAAAGACAGAATTCTCTGGGCAGCTAGGGGAAAAGATGGTAACCTATAAAGGAAAACCCATTAGATTATCTTCAGAATTCTCAGCACAAACCTTACAAGCCAGAAAGGAATGCAATCAGATATTCAAAATATTAAGTGAAAGGAACTGCCAGCATAGAATAATGTATCCAGCTAAGCTCTCCTCTAGATATGAAGGAGAGTTAAAGACCTTTCCAGACATACCTGCACTACAGGAAATACTGAAAGGGGTCAGCTCATCTAAAACAAATCCAATTCCTTCATTCACCACTATCTATCTGCAAAGTAGAATCTATAACTTTCATTTTATAAAGGATAAAACTGAGATTCACAAAGATAATTTTCTTAAAACTGCACAACCAATAAATATTATAGTTCCATATATTAAACTAATTTGAAAACATGGTTGTGGCCTACAGTAATCTATATCCAAACTTCTTTGAAAGATTTTATCATATGTGTGAATTTCAGTGATCTTATTTCAATATTTCGTACTTTTTAACTTTCTCTGTATTAAAAAATTAATATAAATGAGATTGCACTTAAGTGGCACAATATGTTGGGAAAAAGTTGCTCCTCTTCTAAGCAAAATTCAAGACTAGAAAATATGAAAAGATAAAACAATAGAAGCTTGAATTTAGGAGATGCCTCAAATAGTTAAAATTTGGAAAGTGTTTAATCTCTAGAATAGTCAAAAGTTTATTAAAAAGTGTATAAACAATTTGATTAACAATAATTTCCCAATGACAAATAAATTACTTTATTGAAATTCTGATTTAGATATTACTCTGAAGAACTTACTTGCTTCTGGCACCCTTAAATCATGGAGGTGTGTTGGGATTGTTTATATAAACTAAAGTTATTATTTTATCAATAAAACCATCCTGATTTTTATGGTCCTTTTAAGATCTTCTCTTTATTAGCCATCTGCCGCACCATGCATATAACATTTTACAATTTCAGTCTAACTAGAACTTAAGTTTACTTTCCAGAATCTTGAAGAGCAGCAAATCATTCAGAAACTTCCTGGGTATTACGTTTTTTTGTTTTTTGTTTTTTGTTTTTTTCTCCTGCTAGTAGAATCTTATCTGTCTCAATAGTGGAATCTGTAAGAGTAAAGAGATATTCATAAATGGGTGCTGGGCTTGTCTTAACTGTAAGAGAACCAACAATGGTTTTGATTTTCTTGCATTTCACACAGTTTACTTACCTCAGTCTTCCTGGAAGTGTAAACAAGTATAGAACTGTGAGTTCCTGTGCTCTGTAAGGGACAGGGATAGCATGAGTGCCTTCTTTATCCCTCCATTCAAGACCTGGCATTAGATGGAATAGATTCTATAGGAAGGAAGCACTCCCCCAATTAAGTAACCCATATTTGTTGCTCCATCCTTTATAAAGGTAGTAATTAACAAGCATTTACTTTTTTAAACAGTATCTTTACATACTTGTAGTTTTCATTTAAAACTCACCATAGCCCTGAAGTAGATATGTTTTATGCCTATTTCATAGATATTTAGTAAATTTATCTGAAAACTTAGTAAATATATCGAGCAGAGAGCAAAGAAAGGATTTTATTCTGGGTAATCTGACTCTTGGCCCCATGCCCTCAACTTTTATCCTTTGTTGTTATGACAGGTATATTTACTAGGTGGTATGAGAATCTGTAGGAAGAAATTCTAAGCCAACAAGATGGAGCCTGGAGGAAACAGCTGAAGGAAGGGCTTGTGGAAAAGATGATGTGCTTAGGTTTATTTCTGGGGCAGCATGGTGTAATGGTGTAGTGGTTAGGTTTAACATCTCTGGAGGAAAGCTGCCTATCTTCTATCCTGGCTTCCCCAATGCTAACAATGGACCTTGGGCACATTTCTATCCTGGCTTCCCCTTAAGGTTTTGTTTGTCTGTTAAAAAGAGATGATGAATTTGGCTTAAGCTAAAGATTTGTTGTTGAGAATTCATTTAAGATGAAAAAGACTGGTTTACTTATATGTTGGGAAAAAAGAAAGCAAAAATTGGGGTATCAATTGTGATGACTTTTTTCTGGGGATATGTGCAATGTGGTTTCTGACTATGGAAAGAAATAAATGTGATCATTAAAATGTGTTTGTTCCTTTATAAATGATACACATTCTTACTGAAGACTGTGCTGTTGAAAAAGCCAACAATTATGTAGATTTAGGAGAAAACTAACTATTGAAAATTTGCGAAGAAAGAACACACGTTTTAGAATCAGGTCACATAGCATTTTAATTTCATCATTCCTTACCAACAGTGAGACCTTCAGTAAGTTACTCATCAACTCTGAGTTCTACTTTCTATTGTAAATATACAATAAAAGAACTATTAATTATGTGAAATGTATACACAAATAGAAATATAAAACATATTTACATTTTGAAAAAAAAAAAAATAACCAAGTACTGGAATGTATTCCTTAAGCTTTTAGAAAATACCTATAGGTCCCTTCCTCTACTTTGCAGCTCTCTCCTTTCAATTCCTCTCCAAGGAGGTAAGTAATGCATTTTTGTGTTAATTTCTGTTTTTCTTTACAGTTTTACTCTGCATATATGAATCCCTTAATAATACAGTATAATTTGCTTTGCTTCAGTGAAGATCATGTTGACCTCTTGTTCTGTGACTTCTTTTGCTTGATATGTATTTAGGATTGACCTGTGTTGAATATATAACTTTAGTTCATTTATTCTCTATATTGTACAGTGTTCAATGGCATGAATATATCACTATTTATTATTTATGTATTCTACTGTCAATGACAATTCCACCCTCCCACACCACAGGGTGTGAGTGTCTCTTAGGAAAGAAGCTGCTCTGTGCATACCTACATGGCTCTCTTGGCATGTAGATATATACCAAGGAGTAGATTTGCTGGATGATACGGTGTGTGCATCTATAACTTCATTAGTTAATTAATGCCTGACTCTTTCCAAAATAATTGTACCAATTTATATTTCCACTAGCAGTAGAAGTTCCCATTTCTTTTATTTCACCATTTTTATTGCCAGTCATTATTTTTTACCAATCTGCTAGCTTTATAATTTTATTACATTATGATTTTGATTTGCATTTTCCTAATTATTAAAGTGGTTGACTATCTTATCACATGCCTATTGAGTATATGAGCCTCTCTTTTGTGAAAATCCTATTCAAATCTCCTAGCAATTGTTATTTTAATTGTTTTGGGTACTAGATCTTAATTGGTTATATGTGTTGCAAATATCTTAGCTCAGTATGTGGCATGTTATTTCACTTATTTCCAGTATCTACTGAGGTTCAGAAATTCTTAATTTTAATATAGTAAAATTTATCAATGTTTTCCTGTATGTTAGTATTTTGTGTGCCTTATTTAAGAAAATCTTTTCTACTCCAAAGCTAAGAAGATATTTTCTATATTGTTTTCTAATTTTTTTAATAGTTCTTCAATCCACCATGAAATAATTTCTGTGTATGGGATGAGGTCAAGGTATGTGGTGACCATGAAAATGTGCCACTCCAATATCCTGCCTTGGAAAGTATAATTAAAGAACAACATTCTGAATCTATGGTGTTAGTGTTGAGGACACACTTCCTAATGAATTAGTGTGGTAGGGATACTAAGGAACATTCCTGTGAGATAGCAAATAACTTTTACTCATGATTTGGGCTTAAGGGTGCCCTATTGGCATGACCAAACTTTAAAAAAATTGAACTGTAGTCATGATCTCTCTCTACCAAGCTTTGCCATTCTTTGCTCCCAGGGTTTAGACCTATAGCACAGTCTAGTGTCTCTTTCTACCTCTTTCATCACTTTTACTTTTTTCACTACTAGGTGTTTCTCCAGACAAATCTCTCACATGGTGAAACTCTGTTTGCTTCTTGGAGGATCTATTTTTATTTTATTTTAATTTTTTTCATATAGATAACCAATTGTCCCTACATCTAAGCTTCAGTTTTCTTATCTGTAAAATGGGATTTTTAATATCTACCTAATACGTTTGCTCTGAGGTTCAGAGACCTAAAGCATTTATCACACTGCTACAAAATGCTAGCCATTATTAATTTATTTCCATTCCTCATGATGTACTTTTCAGGATGTAGGTGAATTGTAGTTTGGCTGTCATGAACTAAGTCTACTCCTGGGGAGCTGGACCATAGATTATCTCTGTGCTTTTGAGCAAGCCACTTGACATTTCTGAGTCTATCCTTCACCACTCAAAAAGCTAAAAAAGATAATCTATAACTAGTTGATTAGTTTGTTTTAGTTAATTAGTTACTGTATTTGACTTTTTTATACTTTGTAAGTAATCTAATTTATTAATATACATAAAATATTTTTAAGACTGTGAAGTTTTATATACGCGTAAGAGATAATTATTAGTACTTTGAAACTAATAATTACAAGTCAGTAATATACAAAGTGTCATCATGTATTTTGCTTACATCTTTTCCTCACATTCCCTGGCTCCAGAATGCCAGATTTAAATAAATTATATACAGGTGAATTTTTCTCAATGATAGGTAGAGCTAGGTAGGTAGATACATAGATACCTAGAGATATTAGCGTAATAAATATTTCTTAACTCCATAATGGAAGCTTTACTTCAATAAGCCTATACAATGTAGCTACACATTTATGAATTATATATACTTTTATCTTTCTTGATTTCTGGTCTGATAGTTTCTGCATTTTGATAGCATACCATATAATATCTGATAGTTGCAAACTTTGAAAAATGACATTAAGTACTCATACTGAATATAACCATGTATCCAATATTTAGACTAGAAATAAGAAATATGGAGGAAGGCTTTATTTTCTAACAATTACAGAAATTGCCTCAAACTTCAGAGATATAATCCAAACCTTATTTATGATTTAGTTTTAACTTCTTCATTATATTTAATGTTATCATGTTTATCTTTGATATTTGTATGTATTTCAATATCTTTCTATATTGATTCAATTTCTGAAAATATTGCTTCTTACAAAGTTCTCCATTTAAATATAAAGGCAAAGATTCTCAATATCTGATTACTGTATTCAGTGCAGCAGTCGCCTATTTCAAGAAATATTTGACACAAGATTCCAGCGTAGCCTAATAGTATAGTGAGCTCTCAAATGATCAATACAACAGAATTCTACCAATTTATGATTGCATATGCATATATATGTTATTGATTCAAAGGGAACTCTGAATTTGGATTTATATAGACTTGATGAGTGATGACCAAGTAGGCTATTCAATTCAATAATAATTTTTAGAACCCAGCATTGCTATGGTGCTGGTATTCCTTAAAATTTTAAGCCTCACTTCCTCTTCAGTAAAACAAATATTTAATAGAACATAAATTGGTGTGAAAGCACTGGATTTCCTGTATGAAATTTTAATTTTTTTAGTGCGATATTTGACTCTGAGAAGAAAATTTGTAAGAAAGATGAGGAAATCATAAAAACTATGTAATTTCAAAATATATGCAAAGCATTATAATTACCTGGTAAAACTGTAGATACTGATCAATGTTCTCAGAGTGTGTCCTCTAGAAGCCTAGATATATGTTATTAGATATATTCCAAGGAGGATTCCTAGATACTCTTCAGATAAAGGGTTCTGTGTCTAAATAAGTTAGGCAATTGTTTGCTTCAGCAAGTTAATCAGTTTTTTTTTATTATTATTATAGGTTTTCAAAACTCTATGGTAATTGTGAATCTTCAACAAGTAGCTCAAATTTGCAGTCATTTCTAAACTTGTTTCACTGTGAAACAAGCATTTTTCTCAAAGAAAGATTTTTATGGTAAACGCATTAGCAAATGTTAGTATAGTCATTAAATACAATTTGAATTTGGAAAAGGGAGAAGTGACTCTTGGCAAGGAAGTGGGCACAATTTTTGAAGAATTAATAAATAAGTAATGGGTTAGGATTTGGAATGGGAGAAGGAAGAGAATATTCTAGGGAACAGTTTAGGAAGCATTTATGGAATTGATGGGGTCATTAAAGCATGAGAAAAGATTTCTTATTGGGAAAAAGTGGGCAATCTATTTGTGTCAAGTTCTTGATAAGTAGAGGCTTGAATTTCATCTTTAATTTTCTCTTTTCTATTTAAATCTAATCCATTTGGAATGGAATTTCATGCATAATGTGAGGTAAGGATTAGATTCCATCCATTTACCATAAGGATAAGCAATTCCATTAATACCATATATTGAAATAATCATTTATTTGCCACTTTTGGGTAATAGCTGTTGAATCATAAACCATGCTTTCAATTATATATTTCTGTGCTATTCCATTCCATGAGACTGTCCATCCCTATATCAATAATTCACAATCTTAATTTCTAAATCTGTTAGGGAAAATCCATACACTTTGATCTTCTTCAGGAATATCTTGGAATACTTTCTATTTTTCTCTTATTAAGTTCTACAAAAACATAACAAATAAATAAAAATTGAATCCTGTTTGAGATTACATTGAATCTATTGATTAATTTTACAATGTTTGACATTATTATATTATTCAACATCCCAGCTCATTAACATGGATGATTGCATGGATTGTAACTTGTAATACTATTTAAGTCTTCTTTAATATCTTTCAATAAAATTTTATATATTCTTCATAATAATCTTACATATGATTTATTTTAATATATTTAATATTTTTATTGCTATTTAAGATATTACATTTTGAATATGATATTTTAAATGTCCCCTGTTAGTGTATAGAGTCAATTGATTTTGTAGGCTAATTTGTTATTCAGCAAATTTATAATAATCTCCTATCAATTAAAATAATCTGTTCTTTGTTTTGGATTTTCCTGATAGACAAACATATCATCTGTTAAAAATCATAATGTAGTTGTTTCTTTTTCATTTCAGTTCTTAGAGTGATGGTTATGATCATTGTTTCACCTATAAATATGAAGTTTGCTTTTATTAGGTTAAAGATATGCCTTTCTGTTCTTAGTTTTCTAAGAGCTTTTCTTAATGGACAGTGATTTTTTTCAAAGAAGTTTTGTGTGTAATTTAAAAGATTATATGATTTTTCCTTTTTAAGTTTATTTCATGTTACGTTAAATTACTTTCTAAAGTTAAGAAAAATGTGTTCTAGAATAAATTCAGTCTGTCATGATACATGTATTTTTATAACTTTTTTTAGTTTACTAGAGTTTAAGATTTTTTTATTTATGATTATAAGTTAGATTGGTTTTTAATTTCCATTTCTCATACAATTGCTCTCAATTTTATTATTGATACTTCCTAAAATCAGTTAAGAATTACTACCTTTTTTCCCCAAACCTGTAAGAATTTGTGTATGATTGGAAGCATACAGAAATTCACCAATAAAGTATTTTAGGCTTATAGTTTTTCATTATGAGTACACTGACCAATTTCTTAAATGATCATTCAAGTCTCTAAATCTCTGTTACATTTTCCTGTTTTTTGTTATAACTTTTTCAGAATGTTTCTGTTTCAACAAAGTTTGCATATATGTTGGCAAAAAAGTTGCTCATGATATCTTTTTGTTATCTCTTTAATGCCTTCAGAATTTGTAGGTTCGTCCCTCACTTCATTACCAATCTTGTGTATTTATGTCTTTTTTGTTGTTGTTCCTTGAAAAGGTTGCTTGTGTTTTGTCAACATTGTCATTCTCAGGGTTAATTTTTGGCTTTGATCATCTTGTTTTCTATTAGCAGCCTTTCATAAATTTTGGTAGGTTATATTATCTAGTTATATATTTTTTGTTGTTATTTCAGCTTGTTGACATCTAGTTCTAACTATCTGCAGTGAGATATCTTCTTTAACCCGCCTATTATCTCAGGGTATATTTTAAAATTACTAATTATATTGATATTTTTGTTATCTTCTTGTTATTGGTTTTTCAATTAATCACTTTGTTATCAGAAAATATTTTCTGTATGTTTTCAAATTTCTGAAATGTTAAATTTGTTTAGTGTGTGAAAATATAGTAAATTTTCACTTAAGTGTTTCATTTGTATTGATATGTATTTTTCTCTGGTTGGGTCTAGTTTCATGTTCATTAGATGAAGATTTTTATTTTTCAAACTATTAAAATTTTATAATAAGTTTTGTCATTCTAATTTATCAATTATAATCTCCTGTTATATTAGTGTACTTTAAAATTTTTTTTTTTACCATTTTGTATATTTTCCTTTATACATGTGAGTGTGTGCTATTGAGTATATGAAAGTTTAACCTTATAAAACCTTCCTAAAAAATTGAATCTTTCATCATTTTAAGTCAACTCTCTGCCATAGTGCTTTCACTTTTAAGTTTATTTTCTCTGAGAGTAATATAGCTACATAAATTTGCTATTATTTCATATTTGCTTGGAACATTTTTTTTTCTTTTTGAATTTTTATGTGGGCTCTGCTGATTTTCAGAGTTGTTTCTCTGTCCAAATCTCTCTTCTCTAGTACTCTGTCTTGAGAACACTATAGCCTTTTGTCTTCCTGAACTCAAAATGACTTTTTAAGTTGGGGAGTTTGCAAGAGTCCTCCTGACTTTCCTCTTTGTGCATCATGGCTAGAAACTCTTTCAAGGAAGCAAACTGAGGCATGTGTAGGGCTCACCTTGTTTGTTTCTCATCTTTCAGGTATCAATGTCCTTTATTACTTCATGTCCAATGCCTGGCTAAGAGTTATTTCATGCGTGTCTTCAAGCTTTTGGTTGAGGGTAAACCTAGTCTGTGTTATTCCATTCTAGTCAGAAGCCAAATCCTTGTACCTCTAACTTTCTATTTTATGGTTTTCATACTTGAAAATATTTGGTCCATTTTCAAATTTTCCTAGTAATTTATTTTTTCTCTTATTCTTTTGTTTGACATCTTCTCTTATTTTATATATATGTTAAACACATTGTTTTTATATTCTGGCTATAAATGTTCTCTTTTTATTTTCTGTGTACCTGTTTATCGTGTCTTTTGTACTTGCGTTTTGACAGTTTTATTAAAAACCATGTTTCTTTGAACCTAAACTGTAAATTTGGACATTTGATATTTGGGAGGAGATTCAGTTACTTCAGGAAGAATTTTTACAGTAGGTTTTATAGGAAGTGTTTTACCAATATTTTGTTCATGACACACCACATATGTCCTTCACCTAAGTTCACCTGAAGCTAACTGTAGGTAAAGACAGTTCCCACCAGCTAGATGCTTCCCAACTAAAGTGACTGAGTCACTCTTGTTTTCTTGCTGTAGGCTTTCTATAGGACTATACTGGTTGGCTGGGCCTCTGGCAGGCAAAACTCAGTAATGTTAAGAAGTTAATATCTCAGAAAAAAATTTAAACAATAGGGGTAGAAGTCAATGAATTAATTTTACATCATTTCTGCCCTCAGCTGAAATGATATTGAGGCATGTTCCAAAAGCTTTCTTAGATAGCAAGTATGACTGAACCCCTGTTACTCCCAGCTACTTACTAATGGCTCTTTTATTGACTTTCTCTTTTCTCTGCTTTGTTTTTCTCATTTCATCACTTGTTTTTCCTGAGATCACCTCCAAATGAAACTACTTGCACCTATTTTTTTTTTTTTTACTTAAGTCTTTATTTTTGCATTTGGTGGTATATTAGCATTTTTACACACACACACACACAGATCCTTAGGATACGTATCTACATATATGTCCATATTGACATGTCTGTCTATCTGATCTATCTGTCCATCTATCTATCTATTGAGACTAATTATATGGAATTGGCTTATGCAATTATGGAGGCTGAGAGTCATGAGTAAACTGGAGACCCAGAAGAGCAAGTGATGTAGTTCTAGTCTGAGTCTGAAGTATTGAGAACCAGAACTGATGGTATAAGTTCAAATCCAAGTACAGAAAACCAATATCCTAGCTTGAAAAAGTCAGACAGAAAGAACAAATTTTCCCTTGGACAAATTTTTGTTCTATTCAGGCCTCTAACAGATTGGATGAGACCTACATACATTGAAGAGAGCAATATGCTCATTCAGACTGATTCAAGTGTAAATCTCATCAAGAGACACCCTCACAGACATATCTAGAATGATATTTCACCAAAGTTTTTGGTCACTCTATATCCCAGTCAACATATAAAATTAACTATCAGAAGTGGGAACCTACTATATGACTTTTCTCTCCTTAGGATGATAGAAAGAGTCTTATTCTACCTTTACAAAAAGGAATAGACTATAGATTTCCTTTATTTAATAGAAGTCTCCCCTATTACACTGCTCAGTTTGAATGAACCTGGGCCTTGTTGTTTATTTCCCAAGTCCTATAAAGACATGAAAAATGAAGATCAAATTTACAAAGTTTAGCTATGATCTCAACAAGGAATAACTTTAGGACATAGCTTTTACTAGGTTTCATTATTGTCTTAGATATTTTTTTTTTGTATTTTGAATAAACTTTTGTACCTGTCAGCTTAGAGATTTATTTAAGAAAATACGTGTGTGTGTGTGTATCTTTGCAATATTTGCATATATGTATGTATGATATATATATAATATATACATATATACATTATGTATATATATAATTAAGTAGAGAGTTCAGTAATGTACCTAGTGTGGCATATTGATGGACATGGCTAATAATAGCATTTTCACATTAAATTGAATGATGGTCTTCTTTAAAATTATTTTTGTATGCACTAGCTCCAATTTTTATTTAAATTTACCTAAAATATACTCTATTGAATTTTTAAACATGAAATTGTAGACAACTGCATATTCTCTCTAGAACTAATAGTAATGTTTCTCAAGGATTTACATATATATGATCTTTATGGTAGATATCCTGTAGAGATTGTATTAGTCCTTAATTCCTTTTGTTACTTTATCATGCAGAAAAGTTCCATTTGAAATTTATTGAGATAGTGAGTTGAAATTCACCATGCAACAATTTTTAAGAAACTAGAAATGTGCAAAATTGGCCAATTTTCGTATTTAAATATATGCTAATGTGCAATGTATTTGGACTATATTCATTTTATTGGACATATTTTATACCTTAGGATTCATATTATGAAAAGTAAAATGCATGCAAATGTATGCCTCATCAAAATACTGGTCAGATTTTTGGTTTTGATTTTATCTGTTGCTTTAGATGCCATTTTTCTCTAATGTATATAAGATATCAGTAATGTGACCTATGATTATATGAAAATTTATTACAATTTACCCTGGCTCAAAAATGAAAACCTACCCTGCTCAATAATGAAATATTTAGTTGTTTTATGAATTATAATGGCACCATGGGGTTTCATTAATTTATTTATTCAGCAAATATGTATTGATCACCTATTATGTTCAAGGGACAAGGGATCTAATAGTGACATGTTAAACAGAGCTAGTGTCTACTTCTAGAGAGTTAACAGTTCAGTAAATGAGACTTGTAGCTCAATATGATGCAGAATGAAGCTCATGTGATGGTCAGACACCAGATCAAATAAAATCTTTAGACCATGTTAAATATTTCAGATTTATCTAAAGTCAAATGGTAAGCAAGCTGTTTTAGGGTTTTAACCTAGAAAATTACATGATAAAATTTTCGGTTCTAAAATTTACTTTGGTTGCTTTTTGGAGAATGGATCATTAAGAGACACAACAGTAGAAAGATGGGCAGCAGTTAGAAATGCAGAAAAAGTATAGACTCAATAGGTTAATGAAAATACCCCCTTACCATCCTTTCATTTTACAGTAACAGTTTATTTCTTGTTGCTACATTGTTAAATTTTAACAATTTTTCTAACATCTACAATATTCTTCAAGTTATGACATCATATATAAAAATATTATTTACATACAACCTCTGTGAAGTAGAGAAAGTTGATGGCAATTACAAAGGCTGGAGTGCCACTATGGGGAAAGTGAGAAAATGACCCAGGAAACCAGGGTAAATGAAAAGTCAGTACCTAGGAAGGAAGTCAGTGGAAAAGGAAAAGTTCGGGTAGCATGGTAAAAACAGACTAATTAATCCCCCACACACATTTTTCCCTAAGTATTCAAATATTCAAAAATAATAGCAACATCTCATTTATTTTTTGTCAATTTAGTAAAATATGGTTTAATAACAAATAGTCTATTGTTTTGTTTTCTCTCCTCCTTAATCAAGATAATGCTGAGGTAAAAACCCTTAATTCTATTAACATACTATTACAAATACTGCCATTTCAAATATCTAAGGTGATATGAAAACAAGGTTTGGGAGAACACGAAAATGAGAATCTTATAGACTTTAAATCCTTGATTTTTGCCAGTTGTAAGCTCGACTCCTCAGTAATCCTTTTATTTGACTTACTTTAAAGTAATCAAACCAACTGACTTTTATACTTGTCAAGGCTCATTAATCTTTTAAATATTTGCTTTTTCAATTATAGGTTTTTTTGTTTGTTTAAAGATTATGAAACTAAACATATTATACAATCTAGCAATTGTTCTCTTTGATATCTACCTAAAGGAGCTGAAAACTTATGTATGCACAAAAATCTTCACATGGATTTTTACAGCAGCTTTCTTCTTAATTGCCAAAACTTGGAAGCAACCAAGATGTCCTTTAGTAGGTGAATGGATAAATTGTGGAACATCCAGACAATGGAATATTATTCAGTGCTGAAAAGAAATGAGTTATTAAGCCATGAAAAAGCATGGAAGAAATTTAAATGCATATTATTTAGTGAAAGAAGCCAATGTGAAATAGCTACATACTCTATAATTCCAACTACAGTGTATGATATTCTGGAAAGGCAAAACTATGGAGACAGTATACAGATCTGTGGTTGCCTGGGTTTGAGGTGGAGAAAGATGAATAGATGGAGCACAGAGGATTTTTAGGACAGTGAAAATAGTCTGATACCATAATGGTAGATACATATCATTATACATTCATGAACCGTAATGCAAACTATAGACCTTGGGGGATTATGATGTGTCAGTGTAAGTTCATCAGTTGTAACTAGTGTACCACTCTTATGGGAATGTGAATAAATGGGATGCTGTGCATGTGTAGGGACAGGATACATATGGGAAATCTCTGTAGTTTTTGCTCAATTTTACTATGACTCTTAAACTACTCTAAAAAATTAAGTCAATAAAATATGTGGACAAATGAATTTTGCTCTGGAAAATTTATTAATTTATTATAAAAAGAAGATAATTTTAAGTTCTGATGGTCTTTAGCATACTATTATAATTTCTGATATGTAAGTAGCTTTTAAAACTATTATATAAAATGTTACCTTCCGATTTGAAATTCAAGGACTTTCACAGGCAGCCCTCTTGTGAAGGGTTCTGCTCTTCGGGCCACATTTTAGCCTTTCAGTTTTAGAGATTTATTTACTAATTCAATAGCTATTTATTATGACCCTACTATGTGTCAGACACTATTTAAGGTTTTGGATACATCAGTGAACAAAGCAGATAAAATCCCTTGACTTCATAGAGGGATATGATAAAAGTGGATTTTGTTTGTTTTTGTTTCTTATTAAAATTTGAGATCTTTATAAATAGGGTCACCACATAATTTATTTTGTAATTCAAGACCCTTTTGATAGTACAAAGTAATATTATTAATTACTCTGAGGCAATGGGCAAAAACAAGGGTGGATGGTAACCCTACTGTAAACAATTTTGGTTCATAGTATTGGAAGGAAGAATGTTCAAAGATTCTGTCTGAACCAGTTATGAAAAACCAAAAACAAGCAAAATACAAAACAAAACAAAAAAGTTTGAGTATTCCTGTATCTTTCTGAGGAATGCAGTTCATATACCATTTATATTTTATTTTTAATGCAAGGAAACATTTTATAAAGGGTGCTTCAGTTCAAACAACCACTAAAAATGTGACTTAGGCATGGCTTGGGGCTATACTTCCTGAGTTTCTTGTTCAGAAATGGAAGACTATTGTTCAGAAACACTCTATTGCTTAATATCCCCAAATAGCCTTTTCTCCCCTAACCCCCGAAAAGTGTTAGAGAATTTTTTTTAAAATTGTTTTTTATGATCAAAGCCTACCCGCTCTCAAAAGTGTCTTCAATAAATTATCAAAAATCTTTCCTGCAGTTTCTGTAGGCTATCTTGGGTTTTTCCCACCACAATTACTTTATTTGAGAGTTTAAGGTTTCAAAGAGAACAAGCAGGAAAAAGACAGGAAAATGGGTATTATTTGGATTTCCTCTAATACATGATTTTATTTTATTTAGGCAGAATGGACTTATAATAATTTGGAATGTGTTTTGTTGTTATTGTTGTTTTATGTTTGCTGGATGGGGGGGGTGGGTTGTTTATTTAATTGGAAAGGAAAATTCATCTTGTTTTAATTGAAAAACCTAATTAAATTCCTTGGGAATCATAATTTACAGTGCTTATTGTGTTTTTTTTTTATTGCCATATTTTAGCCCTTGTATTTCTTTTTGTGATCTGGTGATTTATTAATAAAAATTGATCTGGAAGAGGGAACCTGGAAAAATCACAACGCACTAGATTTACTAGTTAAATTTTTAATTCACTGCTGATGTTCAAAATACCAGTAAGTTATCTCTGACACTCAGGGAGTGTCATTTGAGTGATGCTCTTTATTAGTTTAGTTTACTATATTCCACGAGTTTAGGTTCTCTCTCTTCTCAGTGATTTATTTAAAGCCATAGGATCATAATTAATAGAAGCAGCAAAATGAGCCTTCAGCAAATTAATTATAATTATGTATGCCATGCATATGAATAATAATCTGGTTGATAAATTTATAATGGTGGAAATTATTATGTAGATTAAAATGATAAAGGCAGTTTTAGTAGAGAATTGGGAAGAAGAGATAACTTAAAGATTCTCACAAGCTGTCCTTCAGTCTAATTTGGCTCCCAGCTGTGATTCAAGTTTTGATATGAAGCTATTTATTTTGAGTGCAATTGTCATAAACACTCAGTCAGAGATGTTATGTGGTGCCATTGTGCAATATTTGATCAGTGAACTGTTCCAAAATACAATATTGTGTTTTTGGAATTATTCACTTTACCAGGATTTGCCAAGAACAGTAAACTAGACTTTAAAAAATATTTTATGTATGAAACACTGTTTTAATAAAGTAACCAGACATTATTTTATACACTAAATTTTAATTATAAGATAGTAGCATAAGTGCATGGCTTCAAATTCTTGATATTTTTAACAGCAATCTTTAGTTAATGGTTGAGTTAATCAGTTAATTCATTTTTATGACAAAGTTTGCATAAAGTTATCTCTCTCTCTCTCTCTCTCTCTCTTTCTCTCTCTCTCTCTCTCTATATATATATATATATATTTTTAGTCGTGGGCATGTATACTGAGTGCCTTAAACAACCTTTTAACGTCCTCCCCACATTGGGTTTCAAAATGGCCACATGACTCATGGGGATGCTTAAATTCCAGTGGAGGCTTGAGTTGAGAATTCCTATCTGAGAGAATAGGAGAAAGTAAGTGCTAGATAAATAAGCAATAGCAGAATCCACTAATGAAAGCATCTAATTCTAGGAAGAGATTTAAAATGAATGCTAAATAAGTAGAGTTCAAAATGAGAGTCATAAAGGTCACAGAGACAAGAATCAAGAGCTAGGAAGATGCTATCAAGTAATATTAGGGAGAAATGAGTATATGTGTATGTTTGTGTGAATGTGTCAAGTTTGGGTGTTGTGGTCATGGAGAGTTAATTCCTTATTAATTGCCTGCAAACCAGTTTTATGATAGTTTCTCAAATTTGGCTGCATGTTAGAATCATTTGGGGAGCTCTTAACAAATACTAATGCTGGAGTCCCATGAATAACCAATTTTATCATGGTCTCTGGTCATGAACACAGCTATGAATATTTCTTTAAAAGTAGGTATTTTTATTTTGAGGCCAAATGAGGGAAATTCTACTCTATGATGATATGCAATCAGAGAGCTTTGGAGTAAGAATTCTGCCTCTTTATTGTTTTGCTATTATAATTTATTTTGACATGAGCCAAAAAAAGTGGAAGGTTGATAATCAGTGTCTAGGTGAATCATGCTTAAAGGAAACTATGTGCTGCTAATATAAGTAAATGTTCCTAGAAACTGACATGTTTTGCTTGTGTATCATTTATTTTTCCCTTCTACTTGGCAGACCACATGGTAGACCACACAGCTTATGGAAGGAAACAATTAAGTTGTTCTATTAGTGATAAAGGCAGTGTGTTCGTGTTTTCATATGCAGTTAACTAATTTGAAAAAGCTATAGCAATCCCACACCAAAATGGTTGCATGAACATATGAGTATGTCCTGAGTGAATATGCCCATATGATATCTATTATAGTCCTGCATGTGAACTAATTTGCATTTTTTCCTCATTTTTATATTTATCAATGTAGATGCTTTAGAAGAAAAGGCATAGATTTTATAAAATGTATGAATTAAAGCTACAGACAAACCTAGTGTACAAATATAAGTGACTATAAATTAGCTTAATATTTATGTCTCTCAAGTTTTTTTTAAAATCTGCAAAGTATGGGTTATGAACTGTACTGATAATATTGTAATGATTAAGTTAGGTACTATATGTAATTCATTTAACACAGTGCTTCACAGAATAGGTGATTAAAAAATGTCAGTATTCTTCCTTCCCTCCCATATACTTTACATTTCCAAGAAGATTTTAAGATATTTTATGATGGAAATCTACTTACAATAAGGTAGGCAAATACAAATTCAAATAAAATTTATCAGGCAACTATACTAGTCATAAGAATTCAATTATGTGAGTTAGTATTACATACAACTCTGAGCTTCCTGGCTTCCAGGACAAAAATAGAAAACAAACTTTGATTTTATTAATAGTAAGAGAATAAAAATCACCTCTACAGAAAACATTTTTCCCTCTGATATGATATGATATTCTAAAAGGATGTCACTCAAGGTCTTTTTTACAGGGAACATTGAATAATGCAAGTGGATAATGCCTTCAAATATGATTTTATGGCTGATGCAGAAGCCATCTGCATATGGCTATTCCTTGCATCAACCCTCAATAAAACCCAAGGGCATGACTTTTAAAGGTATCAACCTGATCATTATTACATTTTTATGGATGACTTAAACATCCTTCTCCATTGTCGTACAAGAAGAAAGTCAAATTATTCTGGTTTAGGGTATAACTTAAAAATTCCTTAATTTAGAATAGACTTTATTCCAGACTTATACTTCTTCTGGCATTCTTCTGTGTATAAGTTTGTATACTTTATCTCTCATGTATTTCAGAAAATTAAAATAGAGCATGTTGTAATAGTTTAGTTCAGCTAAAATATATTTGTGTTCCATAGGCCATTACTGTTACTATATAACAGAAACAGTAATGACCTTGGTCCACAAAAGCAACCAATTATACAATATACTAAATTACAGATCTGCTGGAATTTTATCTCATAAAAAGAAACGAAGATTAGCAAAGTAAACAATGAACAATTCCTTAATGTTATTTTGACTGTCAAATTACTTGAAATACATCTATAAATATGTAAACCTTCAGAAAACTTAACTAATTAATAGCTAGTTGTCACTGGGAGAAGGTAGTAAGGTAAGACACATTTCCCTTTACTTGCTTTATAAAAGATTTTTCTTTCTGTATATTTCTGAAGTATTTTTTTTCTCATTACATTTGTCCAGTTGCCAAATGTATGGTATTTATAACTATGACACCATAAACTGTAACAAAGGCTTTTCAGATCTGTGCTCATCCAAACAGAATTGCAAATATTGGAATGATATTAAGTATAATATTCAGATATAGTATCAGGACAGTGTAAAACATCTGGATATTCTGAAGTAGCAACACAATAATTCAAATGTCCCATGACTTTAATTTTGGTAAAGCTAAAAGAAAAATAGGTAAACCACTCAAATTATTAATAAATTATGAATTACATATTTCTTAAATTATGGAATTCTTTGAGAATTTCTATCATTTCTCTGATGCTACGTAACTAGTTAATGGCAGATTCAAGAATCCATTTTTTTTGTCTTTCCTGTTTATTATCCCAAAAGGCTTCCATTTAATGGATTGGTGTCATATAGATGTTTCTGGATAACCATACCTAAATATTGCTTTCAGATCTGAGGATTTGATTTCTTTTAAATTGTAGGAAATGGAATCAGATTGTGCATTAGATTTTTTTCAAAGATGCTAAAGTTCAAATTATATATAACTGAATAACACAAATACTGGATGGCACATATTTAAATACCTATGTCATTGTACTCATATACACAGTTGCAATCCTTGCCCCATTGAGAGAACAACTACAGGAGTTGTTGTCACCTTTCCTACTACAATCATCACAGGAAACAGTGTTCTATCTCTCATTGTTTGAACATTTCCAAAGCTCTGTAATAAGTTCCAATACTCATCGTCTTTATTGAGAAAGAAAATTGAGAACAGCCCCTTGCCCCATCCCAGGCATGAGCAGATGTGTTCCTAGTAGTCCAAGATTGAATTCAAAAGGCTATATTTCATATTTGAAACTTTGAGCAATGCTACATACTCCTTCTGTGAGCTGGGGCAAAAATCGCATAGCCTCCCTAAGCATCAGTTGCCCATCTGTAAAATGGAACAATATAATCTGTCTGATAAGGTTGTTGTCAAGATAATACTTGTACCAAAGTGTTTGGTATAGTGAATTAAATGTCTCACAGACATCAATAAGTATGAACCATTATTATCGTAGACAAAAATTATAAATATTTTAGTTCTATGTTATTAAATTGTAAAGGAGATAAATGAATTTAAAAAAATAGATGTTAATTGACTAGCCAGGTAAATTAACTTCAAAGTGAATCAGGGAATTTTAGAATGAAAAGAGCTTTTGGAATAATCTAGGCTCATGGATCTTAAGAATTAAAAGGTACCTTAAAATTGTTCCAGTCCAACTGCCATTTGCAATTTTAATATTCGACAAAATACCCTGACAAAGTGATTAAACTATCCATATGCATGAAGACTTCTACAAGTAGGGAAATCACTTTCTATATCATCTTCATACCTGAAACTCTAGACAGATTAAAATACTATTAAAACATGCTTTCTTATATTGAAACTGATATTTGACAACCCTAATCATTAGCAGTTGACATTCTATGTTTATTTTCTTTAAAAATATTTTTCTTAATATTCACGAAAAATATGTACATTTTAGAAAAAAGTATTTCAGTTTCTGAAAAGCCATCATTAATATTTTGTCATGTTTCATTCCATTTTTTCATGAATTTTTTATCATCTTGATACTAATCATAAAATTATATTTTTAGTTCACGTGAATTGTATTAAGGATTTTGTTATGTGCAAAATTATATGATTTTAATGACCACATAATTTTTCATTCTATGAATTTTTTCTATTGCTGTACAGCAAATTTTTTGTTTTTGTTATCATAAACACATTAAGCATATATTATATGTGAATATCTATTGTACAAATTATAATTTTAGAATAGTCTCTGAGATTTGTAATTAGCAGATCCACACTGTGATTATTTTTATGGCTCTTGATTTATATATTTACAAATTTCTTTCAATAAAGGTTGTGGCAATCTAGCCAGTGTGTGTGAATGATTGTACCATCTTGACACACTTAACTTTTATTTTTGTAGAGAAATAATAATTGCTTAAGGCAGAACATTTAATTCCAAATCACAATTTTTCTTAAAAATTAACTTGTGCCTTTTATTTTTTATAAAATTAAAAAAAATAATTAGGTGGCAGTAATAGGCAAGTTTACTGTACTTTTTCAGCAGTTGAAGAACTAGAAATGCCAAGAGGTTAAATAAAGCTGCTTTGGTACAGTACCAGGATTAAAATTTAGACCTGCTCATTCTTCAGCCATTGCAACTGAAGAAAAATATTCTGAATTTCAATTTGACTTATGAACAAATATTTGTATCCAAATGCAATCAATACATTTTATCTAGACTGCATGAAGTAAAAAAGTTAACCTTATTTGAACAAAAAGAACATGATGAAGAGCATGGAAAAATTGCTCTATGAAAATGTAGAGATTGCTTAAATATTAACAGAGCAGTTTAAATATGCATAAAATATTGGACTGATGGGGACAGTTAGGAAGAAGTGAATATTTTGTATAGACAAGAGAAAACAAATAAATAATAATGGCCTAAAGAATCTTTAGCCTAAGGGCAATGCATTGTAAATTCAACTAACATTTATTAAATTTCTGTTATTTCGTAAGGTAATTTGCAAAATATCATAAATACATTGTTATAAAAATATATATATTATAATAGTACCTACATAAATATATTACAAAAATTATTTTTATATTTATATGGTGACTTTTAATTTGTAATAAAGTTGGTATTCACCATATTATATATGCATTCTCACTTAATTCTCCCAATAGTTTTCCTATTATGCATCTCCTGTTATGCTGATGAAACTCAGGGAGGATAGATGGCCACATAAGCACAATATCTTCTCAATGAGAGATTCAAAGATGAAGAAAATCTTTTACTTCATTGTAAGATTGATCTCATTTTTTTTCTACTTTAGGAAATGCTTCTTGCTGTTCTTGGCTCCAGTGGCTTAGCTGACTCAAGATGTCATTTTACTTAAAATCTTCTAAATATGATGCTTGCCATCCATTTAGATATGTTAAAGTATCAGAATGAAAGTTTGTTTTATAATACAGTCATCACAAATGTATTTAGCACCTACTCTTAGCATGACACTCCAGTAAATATTAAGAAAATGACAAATGATATTCAAAGTATAAGTCTTACTCAAATAACTGATCAGCATATTATGGTAGATAAGGATATTGAACTTGTTAATAGGAATTTCGAGCTTTAAGCTTAGCTTTGATTAAAACTAGTTAAATGACTCTAGATAAGATATTGTACCTCTATGAGCCTTTATATATAATTTTAACATATAGTTACCATTCTATACTATATATAGTATATCTATTTTTACTATATTTGTTATCTATATTATATTAGGTAGTTAAAAATTATAGAATGCTTATTTATGTAGTTATATAGTTATAGTTATAATATAATTTTATATAATTGTAAATTATATGTAATAATAGGTATTATCTCATTAAATAAATAACAGTCATATATGTTATATGCAGTATATATACATTATAAGTTACAGAGTATGATATATACATATTTTCTAGTAGCTACAGATATATTTTTTATATTACTATCTGTAGAATGGCTAATATAGTAATAAAAATAAATATTATATATTTTATTAACTTCTTTTATGGAATAGATAGTAAGAATTTCAGTATCAGTGTTAGGAAGAGGAGAGAGCATGCATTTCAATACCAGGAAGTATCAGGTTGATTATTAAAGCATTACCCAATTAATATATCCAACAAACATATACTGGTCACCAGTTATGCACAAGTACTGAATCTGTAAGATTTAGTTACTTAGTTTAAGAAATTAACCATCCAGTGGGAGTGGTTGATACCACCACATGTATCACTGTATTTCACTCTAATAATAATATTAAAATATAGCAAATGCTTCTGAGACATCCAGGTAAACTTTCAGAGAAGAATATGAGTTTAGAGCTCAGGGTGGGGTGGGCAGGCTAAATTATGAAGATTAAACTTTATGAACATATCAGAGGTAAGTTGGAGCATGGGAATAGCCAGGAGATTTAGAAGAAAAACCACCACTAAGGGGGAGTAGCAGGTAAACAATTGCAAAGAAAATCTGGTTTACCAGAAAAAGGCAGGAAGAAATGTTCTGAAAATAGAAATGTGTGTGTTCATTGAGCTCTAGGGAGAAAGCAGTTTCATTGGTGATCTAAACATCCAATGCAGAAGCTAGGTCAAGATGGTCTGAAAATTTGCACTGAATTTGACCAAAAGTTAGTCATAGTTTAATTTTAAAAACACAGCTTAAGTCTAGATTATCCCAAATCTATAATTTATATGTCATGAGACCTTGAGCAAGTTAATTAAAACCTTAATTCTTGCCGTCTTCCATCACCCCCTCATCTCTAAGATTGTGTGTGTGTGTGTGTGTATGTGTGTGTGTGTGTGTGTGTGTCTCTTGAAAAGCTCTAAAATAAAAACAAGCACGACGCTAACCCTGTGGTTATCAA
>NW_006433716.1:1916851-1949197 GCF_000325575.1 Pteropus alecto | reverse complement strand
CCTCCCTCCCCTGTGTCTGGGTGTGTGTGTGTTTGTGTGTGTGTGTGTGTGTGTGTGTGTGTGAGAGATAGAGAGAGAGAGAGAGAGAGAGAGAGAGAGAGAGAGAGAGATTGGTGCTGTTAAGTTGGTGTTAATCTTCCCTCTTACATTTATGAATTGACATATTCTTTCTAATTCCAAAATGTTAGATTCTAGATCTGTAATTTTTCAGATCTGGCCTGAGAAAATCTACTACTGACCTATGCTAGGCGTATTCTTTGTATGGATATAAAGAGTTATCATTGCCAATAAGCAGTGGATGGTGGAAGTCACTTTTGGATTTCTTTTTATTCTCTTTTTCTTCAGCATTGGGATCACTTACAAGGCTTTTATCATCTTGAATTTTGTCTTTGACCCCAAATACTTCATTTTGGCTTACTCTTAGCTGACATGCAATAATTAGATAATTTTGAGACTCATCTGGTATATTGATGCTGAAACAGTGATTACTCCAAGTGTTATCGTCAGTGTTAAGGTATTGAGTAAAGCTCAGTTCTATGTAGAAAAATGATTAGTGTTCTGAGGAGTGCTGATAACTTGGGAGTGAGAAATTATATGCGATCTCAAAGGCCATTGGTAAACATGATCCCTTGGTACAGCTCTCTGTCTTTGTTGTTGATTGTAATGAGAAGATGGTGAGAATGATGAATACTAGAACAGGAAAAGAACCAAGAAATAAACAAACAAACAAAAAAGAAGGGATTTTAGTGACATATAGGTTCTGTTTACAGTGTTTCCCATGGGTCTAAATGGGAGATGGTTATGTGCATCTCATATGATGGTCCAGGCAAACTGATATGAAAAATACGAATAAAATTTTCCAACCTACTGTAATAAAACTGGTCCTAAATGTCTGTGGGATCCCATATAGCCATGGTTGTTTATAAAGGCTATCTTTGCATTGTAATAAAAATGACTCACCTGTATGACCCATCATGTATGATGAGAAGAGTGGTAAAAGTGAACAGCTAGTAGAGATCAGAGCATCTTTTGCCAAAGATTATAATTATAACTAATGTGATGTGTCTGTGTGTCTTTCAAAATTTAAAGAAGTTTTTATAAATCTCTCCTCCCCAGATTTCCCTGGGGAGGAAACAGAATCACAGTATTTCAATCCTTCATTTGATTTTTTCCCCCTGTAATATAGGTATACCCTGAGTGATTTACTAGGTGTTTTTCTCCTCTTATTTCCAAGACTGCCTGACAGGAGAAGAAGGGACAGTCTGTCAAAGCATAACATTTGAGGGGTCAGATTGAGACAGAACAGAATTCATTCTTCTAACAAAGATATAACAAGACAAAATGGATTTTTGGTTGCCTCTAGCAGGTATCTCTATAATGCAATATATGAGACACTTTTAAAAGAGGTGTAGAAGAAGAAATCAGAGATGTGGATAGGAAAACCATTCTCTAAGAATAACTGCTGATTTTGAAATTTATAAAGGGATGAAACATAAAGCTTGTCTTTAAAGAAAATAATTATTATTCATACCATTTCTTGTCTCTGCTGACAAATATACATGAGACAGCAAAAGGAAGCATAATTAAAGCATATGGATTTAAAAAATAGATAAAAGAAAGTGAAGATAGGCGTCGTCAAGTGGGAGCAACATATAAACCATAAGATTTAGAGCTAGATCCCAAATTCCACTGAAGCATTCTTGAGGTCATTGCAAAGACAGGTGCATGATCACTTATAAAACTTATATAATTCATTACATAAAATCAAACTAATCATTCGAAAGAAGCACACTCTTTTCTAATATTGATATAAATTTCTTTCATAGTTGAGTCTATATTAAAGTGACACAGGTCATGTTACGAACAACTTCCTTAGTGTAAATACTGTACAGCGATGCCTTTTTTCACAATAGTCCATAAAATGTCTCACAGAGGCCAATTGCATGATACCAGATTGTAATACAATAGATGCAGCACTGGCTTTGGATTTGGAGTGAAAAAGGCTCAGTCATGTGTTTTTATTGGGAAAAGTACTTTGATCTCTTTGAGTCATTTTCTCATCTGCTAAAATAAGAGAAAAAATAATTATATCTCCTATACATAGTCTAGCTAGTTCCAAGAATGTAGAATATACCAAATAAAGGTCAGTTCCCCCCCCCATGAATTTCTCTATAAAATTCCACTACACTATAGCATTGCAATACCATTGTCATATATCAGCAAAAATGATTTTTTTGTGATCCATTGATCTTACTAGAGTTACAAGATTATTAGTGTATATGGACTGCATTTTTCACTGAATATCTTCTTCTGCATTTCCAGCACTCAGTCATGCTGAACTCTAGGACTGAGGGACCTTCTGAGACCTCCTTATTTTATTCTATGCAAAGAGCTTGGCAACCATGGAAACAGTCCTGACTGCTCATTTTGCACATTTCTTCCCCAGTGTGTTAATCAGCCACAGCGAGAAGATAGCATCAAATACCCCATGTGTGCTCACTTTAAAAAGAAAACTACTCTAGCTTCTTCCTATTACCTTTACAGAAATCTTAAAGAGAGAAAGGTAAAAGAACATGGGATATATATTTTTATATTGATTTAACATTTCTTAGACAAAGAGAAGATACTGAAATTCAGAGAAGCTATTTGGAGACTGGCACAAATTTCAGCTGAAGTGGTGGGTGTTTTGTTTATTTCATCTAAAAGTGCTATTTGGTGAGATTTCACATAGTGGGATCCAGCATTACTTTTCATTCCCTGGCAGGTGAATAAAGCAATGGACTGTGTATAATAATACAGAAAGAGAAGATATTAGTATTGAGTACCACTGAGTATTTTTACCAATTGAATATGGTTCATAGTGGAAAATAAGAACCAAAGAGAGGGCTGCAAGTAGCTAAAGGGAAAGAAAGAAAAAGCCCTTAAAATAATAGATTGTTTTCCTTTAGTGTAACCATATCCTATGTTTTGTGATAATAATTTCCTTTTCTTTATAAATACATATGCATTTTAAACACATAATGATTTTGCCTGAGGTTAAACCTTATTTGAATGGAATTATACTGTGTATTGTTTTGTGCCTATTTCTTTTGCTTAACATTATGTTTTTGAAATTTTGTTATGTGTCAAAGAAGTTTTTCTTTTCACTGTTGTATATTATTCTGTATATGACTATATTACAATATATCTGTTAATTTTAGTGATGACTATTTGAGTAATTTCCAGGTTGGAACTATTATGAACAATGCTTCTATAAGTACAGTTGCACATGTGCAACAATCGCTAATTCCTTGAGAGGGTATACATCGAGGAGCTGAATTCCTGGGACATAAGATATGCACATCTTCAAATTAATTAGCTAATGCCAAATTGTTTTCCAAAGTGATTTACCAATTTGTACTTAACTTTAGGAATGTATGAGAATTCTCATGGCTTCATATACTCACTAATAGTTCTACTGTGGAACTTAACATTATTTGGAGAAAGGGGGGTTCCACATTGGACCCACTCAACTGAAGTCTCCAAGAAGTGGGTCTTATAAATACTTTAAAAGCTTCCAAGGTATACTAATCACCATTCTATGCAGATAAAATCTAAAAATCACAATTGTAATGTCTATTTCTTCCTGAAATTGTAATGTCTATTTCTTCCTTCCAATGGGGAGGGCATGGTGGAAAACAATATATGTATATTTTTAAGCTTCATTTGTTTAGTGTTTTTGAAGTATATTAAGAAGCATTCATTATATACATTTAAAGAGAATCAAAATTAATTTCATTCTTCCTAAAGGAGGGAAGTGTATAGACCCTTTATAGAAACAAATTTGTTAAATATTTTATAATCAAAAGATTAAATATAAAATTTTATTATTTGATTCGTAATAAAATCTGGGAGAAAATCAAGGTTATTTCTGTTTTGCTTAATTTTATAATGCAATAAATAAGGTAACAATAAATAAAGTTGGAAATGTGTGAAATTTAAAATCTATAAATTGTATTATATATTTATTGGCTATATACTGTTTCTTAGTTTCAGGAATAAGGCAAATATAATGAAGGAAAAAATTTCCTAATGTGTCTGGCTAAATTCATGCCTTGACTCAGGAATTTCCAGATACAAATCCCAATTGATGAGCTAAACTTTGCCTGTAGCAGAACATGGCTGACTGCTGCTGCTCTGCCTTTATTCACAGCATCTGCTGGCATCCTGCACAACAAATCTGACTATTTTCCTTTTGTTATTTTGTTTTCTGTAAGGTCAGCAAAATCATCCTGTTGTCACAATCTCTATTAAAACTCCAGGATACAAAACAGAGAAATAGACTTCTTTGAACATGAGGGCTGTGCTGTTTGGGGTACCACCACTTCTTTCATTGACTGGTTGATTTACTATATTGTAAGGGAAAGTGCTGTACAGGCAACTGCAATTTGAAAGGAAGTCTTTTATCCATCGGCAAAACCCAAGTACACTTACGCACCTTCACACAGCAATCCTAAGCTCAGGAAATTCAAGAAATTTTGTCAGACACACAGCTTTTCACATGGGGCTTTCTGAAACAGAACAAGAATCTCTGCCCCCTGCTTTTGTGGACACATACCCTTCATGACTATTCTAGTCTAAGATCCATAAAAAGACTTTAATTAACCAGTTTTTCATATATGAGAACTCTTTATAAAGAGTTATAACTCTTTATAACTCTTTATAATCAATACTATATTATCTATCTATCTATCTATCTATCTATACACACATATGTATGTATATGAACAGGTTGTTTTATAACAAGTTTTACAAGATAAGAAATATGCAAGAATTACATTGATATCAGATAGCTTTAAAAAAATAAATTCTGTTCATTTACTAGGTCAATTCTGTCTCCTATAGTTTTACAACTTCTAGTCCTATCAAGCAGCTCGGAGGCCACTAAATGATGAATTTCTAAATACCATGTTTAATTTAATATTGAAAAGGAAAATGCAGAAATTTTTTAGCCTAGAAAACAGCTGCTTTCAAACCAATATTCATTCAATGTTCAAAATCTGTATTTTAGGGCCTACCATCCTGCAGAGAGTAAACATCTAGAGTTGACCTTAAGCTGAGGACAAGGATCAAAGGTTAGGAATTATGAAAAAAAATCTTGACTTAACGTAAAAAGAAATAGCTAAGGCAAAATGGAAAGAATACTGGACAGTGAAGGTTGTTTTTGTTTTACTTATCAGCTGGATGGTATTTCTTAAGGTATTTGAACTTTCCAAGCTGTTTTTTTCATTATTTTACCTTAAAATGCTTTTTGGAGAACTAACTTCTTTGATGCTTTTTAAATGTCTATAATTAATATAAATTATTGTTATATAATAATAAAATATTATATGATGAATATTAACTTTGTATAATATAATTTAATATAAAATATTATATATACTATATAACGTGTATATAGTATATATTGTATATATACAATGTATACTAAATTAAATTATATATTATAGTAATAGTAGTTATGTTTTATAATATCTTATTTATATAAACCAATTTTATGTACACACACATGGCTCAGAAACTCCAGGAGCAAAAAAGCAATATGTCACTGGAAATGCAAGCAGAGACTTGATTCATATTTGTCAAAGATTTTATTATGCTGTCACTGACTATAATAATTCAATAGTGGTAGGAAACTATGAGTTTAGAGGAATAGAATGAGATGTATGTATAATGGAGAGGTTTAATCTAAGCTCTAAGTTTAAGAGATTGGTAAAAATTAACAGGTTTTACTATGTCATAGTTGTGGACCTTGGGCATAATACTTTACATCTATAAGCCTCACTTGCTTCATCTGTAAAATAGAAAACCATTAACACAATGTCGTAATGATTAAAAAGAAAATGAGTTTTGATCACTCAGGATTAATAATTGTTCAAAATTGTTAGAAAACTGATGGAATTGCAGGAATGTTAAAGGAGCAATCTTGAATGCCACATAATCAGGAACAATGAAGCAAGGCCCAGTCTAGTCAGATAAAAACAAAACACCACATGAGTGTTGTCACATAATAATAATTTATATGTGTAGACTGGGTGCTAGGAGTTCCATTGTAGTGAAACCACACACACACACACACACATATTTTTTTCGTTCACAGTAGTTGTCAAATACTTTCAACATGCAGTACTTTTTAATTCCCAAAGTAGTTTCAAGATAGATATTGTTATTTGTATTTGAACAATAAGGAAACAGAGCCTCAAATAGAAAAGGCATTTCATGCAAGGTTTCTCATGTAGTAAGTAAGTGAGGTAAGATTCCAATTGTATCAATAATATGATATTAAGTAGAAATATAGCTCATCATAGATTTTACAATTGAGTATGAATATATCTTTCACTCATTTCATTACTCAATATTTGTCATAGTATATATTAAGCATTTTGAAAAGTGGAAGAAATAGAACCATATATAAGTATTTCTCCATCTTCTAATAATGTAGGAAAGAGGCATGAGAACTACACAAACTGACTAAACATTAAATCAAGTTGCATTCAGACCCTGCTATGTGCTGCTATATTTGGGAACCTGGCTAATCAGCACACAGCCAAACCAGGGGGACCTACAAGAAGTTTTTTTAACTGCTACTTCCCCATGCCTTTAACACTGCACACTCACACCCTGAAGGGAAAACACACAAAAACTCAATTCTTCAAACACTCAGGGTCTCATTCTCTGACTCTGAGAGGAGATCATATTTCTGTGGAGTGTTATTCTTTCTCTAATAAACTTTCCTTTTGTCTCTAACTCTGGCTCATGCTTGAATTCTTTCCTACGATGAGTCAAGGACTCTCTCTCTCTCTTGGTGTAGGACTTGAATCCCCACTTGGGGCATTCACCCTGTTCTGTATCATCAAGACTAGTGGGAGAATTAAATTTAAATTCTAACTTACTCTCACCTCTTCAGGGGAACCCTTTCAAAAGAAGATTCTCTGCAATATATCCCCCTTTTTTGGCATCATATAACTCACTAATTTTATATATATATAAACACACACACACACATTACTTGTTTGATTAAAGTACACCAAGTTGCATGATTAAAGTATCTTCTTTATACCTGTTTTTGATAGATAAATGACAATACAGGATCATGATTATTATAAAAGCCATAGAGGCAAAGAAAACATAGTGTCTGTTCTGGTGGTTCCAGGAAATCACCCAGAAGAAGTGATACTTGAGCTGAATTCTGAATGGTAAATAGGAATTGCCCGAGTGAAAATAGGTGAGAAAGAATTTAGTACGTTTCTTCCTAATATGAGAGATTAGAGAAAGTCCTTGGCACCAAATGAGAAAAAGAAATTAATGAGAGGGAGGAGCATGTGAAAAGAAGTCCACAAGTCAGACACTTATTACCAGACTGCTGATCTTTTGGATGGCCATCTTAGAGATGGAGGACGTGGAGATTAATGGCATTAGGTGTTTCTGCCTGCCCAGGTAGAAGTAAGGCCTTGGATAAACAGGGAGAGGAGAGAATACTTTCTTATTGCCAGGAGTATTAATTTCATGTATTTTAAATAAAAAGTTATATTTCGTTTGGAGCAAAGTTCTTAATACATAATAATTTTTACTCAGCCTCTGTTATTTAGTTTTGGTTACCACTCCATAATAACAACATAGATAAACTTCTTAAAGCAAATAAGAAAATATGGTCACTCCTTTTTTTTAACTTTTTTTTTTATTAGAAATGAAACACACAATGATGAATTGCTATATCTAACCGTAACATGCTAAAGAAAGAAACTGAGTAATCTGGATAAAAGGAGGTGGAGATAAATCAGGATGCTATTACTTATTTTGCTTTCTAGAAATCGTTGCATTCATGAAGACAAAAAAGAATCCTTCTTTATAAGGCATTAGATATTTTTTTTCCTTTTCTGTTCCAGAGTTCAACTTTAAATTTGCATTACAAAGTCTGTAATTGGAAGTCTAACTTGCAAATATGAATTGTGCTTTCCACTTTAATTTCCATGAAAACTAAAAATCAATCTGTGAAAATAAAGTCTGTGGAGATTTCTTAAAATATATACATGATAATTTAGGTTTATAAAACTTTTGTGCATAGTTTTTAGCTACTCATAAAAGGAAAATAAAATATTTAAAATTGATTTTTCATAAATTGATAGGCACATTCCCCATTGACTCATGGACTATTCTAACTAGAAGGAACATTAAAGATTATGGAATCCCAACCCTTTAGTTGACAGGAGAGGACATGGGGCCTAGCAAGGTGAAGTAAGCTTGAGGGAGTAGGGTTGAAGTGAGGAATTTGGGGTAAAACTCAGGGCTCTGGTACATAATAACCTCATAGACTACATCCACTAATGTAGTCTGAAGTAAGGTGCCTGTGCAAATTGCTTTGCTAAGTGATACATAAGAGCCTAGACTTTTTGTCCAATGATCTGTTCTTTATAATCACTTTAGCTCATTTCTGCATAAAATAATAATTATCCCTTTCTTATAAAGTTGTTGTGAGAATTGAATGTAGGTAAAGTACTCATCTTTGAGCATGGCAGATGGTAAGATATCAATATATACATCTGTTATTTAAAAAATGATATGCTTCTGTGCTGGTCTTCATCATTATTATATAGATTAAATTAATTTATATAACATTTTATATAAATTAACCAAAGTAGTATAAGTATATGTGTATATATATTATATAATGTTTATATATTCCTTTATGATCCACTTTTGCTTCCTAGTCCAAAAAAATATTCAAATAAATGTACCAATCACTAAATTAGTTAATCCCTAACCAAGGGATGGAATTACAGAACAACAGGAAGGAAAGAAAGGAAAACAATACCTGAGAGGTTGCAATCAAGTTTTTCAGTGGTTTTGAGGAACATGGAGTGGATGATTAGACAGGCAAAATGGCAAGTCTCGAGGGACTTTCTACTTCTCTTGTACTGACAGAATAAATGACGAAATGGCATTGCTGAGGATATTTAACAACACATAACATATTGATGTTTAAGTGGAATTTCTCAAGTATTTTCCTTTTCACTTTTCTCAAAAAATTGCTGTGACGATTTTATTCATTTTTGTTTACTGTCTGTTCTCCAAAGACTTAAAAAAATCCTCAAAATAAACATTATCGTCTAAATCACCATGCAAAGTATGTAAAGTTACAATTATTTCATTAAAATTCTAATTAAATTAAAAAGACAATCAACAACAAACTTAAACATCCTGTGACTACTGATGGGAAAAGTGACTGTAGTTATTAAGCCCTTAATGCTGTATTGGGAAAGGGGAGAGAGAAGATAATGTGAAGCAGACAAAAAGAGACTAGAATCAAAAAGTATGTCATAACTAAACAAAACAACAAAATCTTCTCTGCCTAGCAGTCATGGTTTGCATTTGGATAATGTTCGCAACATTTTCAAAGCAGTTTTTCATCTGTCATTTCATTTAATATATACTGCTATGGACTTCTGCCTTCATTATCATCATCTTTTGTAGCTAAGGAGTTTAAAAGTCAAGTATAAAGTTGTTTGGGAGATTGTTAGAAAAATCAGAACTAACATTCAGGTTTCTGAACTCAGTACTTTTTTTTTTCTTTAAAATTTGCAGTATATAATCACTGCATGGCATAAATTTAGCATATAGTTGGGTCTAGAGATAGCAGCTTCTCATCAAAGTCTAGAGTTATACTGAAAATTTGTTAAAGAGAGAGAGAGAGAGAGAGAGAGAGAGAGAGAGAGAGAGAAAGAGAGAAAGAGAGAATCTCTAGATAACAAATTAGAAAATTATGGCCCATGACAATGTGGCCCTAGAGAGCATGGCTAGGAGAATGAAGGATGATGCCTTTGTGTGAAGAAAAAGCCATCTTTTCTTCCAGGTAGAGATAATCTAGAATCAGTAATCAAAGCTTTCATAGTGGCTTTCAGTTACTACTCAACCCATGGCTGAGTTTTTGTGTAATGCACTGCCACATTCAATGGGCTCATTCAATTCTGCTTTACCTTTCTCTCCCTTTTTACCCACTCACCGCCACCCCCCCCTTTTTTTTTATTAATTCCCAATTAGATTTCAGGGAAGGGAAAACAAACAACTCCAAGGCTAGCACAAGAGTAAAGTGATCACAGAGAAATAAATGTCTGAATTTCCTGAAACTAAAAATTTCAGTAAATTAAAGATTAAGAACTCCAATATCCTGAATTAAGATTATGTTTTTGTGATCTTTAGCAAATAAGGCCTACCAGTAGACTACAACTTGCTTCTGGTTATTTTTCAAGTTTAGATCCACCAGTCAATAGGGAAGACCACATGTCATATGATATGGTAGGCAAAGTAAAGCCTGATCATTCCTAAATATTTCACCAGAATTTCTTTCCCAAGGTATCAAATTAAATTAACCCTTGTTGAAAAGGAAGATACCCTATCTGGGAATCCATATGACTTTCTGTTGCTAAATTGTGATTCTGAAAATGCAGTGTTTGTGACATAAAGATTAGACAAGGGCATATACAGGCATCATTCAAGTCTGTTTGACTTTGATTTCCTTAAGACACTTGTTTCATGAAGAAATCAAATAAAATCAGAACTACGTTGTAAAATTAATAACATTAATTTTAAATTACAATTACTAATTTATTCAAGCCTAGTATTTGAGATCTAATAGCTGTTGATATTTTGGGATAAAAAGTAAAAGAAAAATTGCACTGGTACTTATAAAAAATGATAAGGAAGACTATTTAAGACTATTGTAATAGGAAAGAGATTGAACTCAACTCCATGAAACAAAAGTCTGGAGAGTTTTGAAGCACTGTGTGAGCTATTGGAAAAGCACTGGAGAACTTTAGGGAGTAAATTGGTTGATGAGATTAAGCCATCAGAATTTTCGAATTAGGGTTTATCAAAGTTAATCTCCTATCCTCCCACAGAGACAGGGACACTGTCTTGATGGTTATATTGCTTGATAATTATATTCAAAGGGATAGCTGGCTCCCAGGTCCTTGAGAAAGACATCCGTGGGTTGTAGAAGTCTTAGGTCTCAAAGGTCAGAGAAAGAAATTATAATTACAAGTTTTCTAAAGTAGCTATTGTAAGAAAATAGAGGTAAGTCAGGAAGAAACCTGTATAAAGTTCTGCCGAGCAGAGGGGGCATTTTAATCTTCTCATGACAGAGTTCTAGATAATAAATAAATAAAACTCTTGGAAACAGCATTGCCTACAAGATTGTGGTAGGCAACCAGAGTATTATGAAATTTAAAGTGAAGATCAGCAAACTATGGACACAGGACAAATATGTCCCACCACTTTTTTTTTTGCCCCAAATACTTTAGTCTGTATCTCCAAAGGAAAAAAAAAAAATGCTTCTATAATCATAACACCATGATCTTACCAAAAAAATTTAACATCAATATAATAATATTATTTCTTATGCAATTCATATTCAGATATTCCCCAATTATTCACAAATTATCCTTTAGAAGTGTTTTGTTTCAATTCATTCATCGAAAATTCAATCAAGGATCATATATATTGCTTTTATTTATCATGTTTCTTTAGTCTTTAATTTGGAACAATCCTTGTGCCCAACACACCTTTCTTTGAAGAATCCAGGTCAGTTATTTTTCAGAATATTCTGCAACCTGGATTTGTCTTGTTGTTTCCTTATTAAATTTATTCAGTTTTCTTTCTGTCATTTTTTTTTTTTTTTTTTTTTTTTTTTTTGTAAATAGAGTTCTACAAGACACAGTTATCCTCATTAATTTATGTATTGTCTATTGCTGTTTTCATACTACAGAGACAGAATTGAGTAGTTTCAACAGAGACTGTATGACCCACAAAGCCTAAAATATTTATTATTTATAACTTTTCAGAAAATTTTTTTGGCCTCTGATTTAAAGATTTCATCTTTGATAGGATAGTTTGAATTTTTGAGTTATCCATATTAAGCTGTGTGACCTTGGGAAAGGTGCTTAACCCTTCTGAGCTTCACTTTAGTTTTACCTATCTTACCTAATAGGGTTACATGAAAATTAAATGTGAAAATGCATCTAGCACTTGCTAATTTTAAGTGTCTAGTTGAATTCGTTAGTAAGGATTAATCCCCAGTAGAGAGTGGAAATCCTCAAAGGAGAAACAGAAATTTATGTGAGGCATGAGATGATGCTCAAAAAGGCTCATGCTTTGTTAACAGGAAAATTTTACAGGATATTTAAGAGGTCATCTTGCATGTGGGTGTGGTGTATCTGCAACATTTTCATTGCAAACATTCCTCTTGTTAAGATTTTGTTCACTCTCAGAAATTCCTAAGAGACATGAACTCCCCCAAAAGGTTAGGTCTTTCTCTAGCACCAGAGTGTGAATCTTGACTGTTTTAAGCTCATCAAGGTTATTTCATTCCTCTAGCTATAAACCAACATGTAGATGTGGAAAAAATAAATAAAACTGAGTTATTGATTATGTTATTCAACAATAAATTAACTAAATCTGCAAAATCTCTATTTCAAGATTTTGTTATCTGATGATAAAAATTTCTCATTATTGCTATGTAATTTATAATACTTCTAGATTTAGCCTCTAGAAGCAGGAAATATTGCAGTTTTTCTAATACACAGACTATCAAAGAACACCGAAAACACTATAATCTGTTTTAAAAGATCACTTTACACTTTACTCCTCTGTCATTAATTTTCCAGATGGAAAAGGTCAATTTTTTTCGTAACTTTTTTCCTTAACTTTTTCTTCATATTTCTCCATTATAGTTATCCTTTACTCTATCTATAGTTTCTTGACTTTTTTTTTTCTGTTTAATTGGCGATGTCGTTTTTAGATACAGCATACGTAAAGCACACAGATCTTAAATGTTTACCTTAGTGAAATTTTACAAAGTGAACACATTTATTTAAGCAGCTCTCAGATTAAAATATCAAAATTTCTAGCAATCTTTTAACCTCTCTGTCACTGCTTCAAGCTTTCACTCCAGAAATAAGCAATATTCTGATTTCTATAATTATAGATTTTTTTTTTCTTCTTGGCTTGATATATGTGGAATTAAATAGTAAGTATTTGTTCTTTTGTATCTAGCTTTTGTAAAATATTTATGCTTTTGTATTTACCAGTAGCACATTATCTTATTTTGCTTTATGGTATTTGATTGCATTGATATGCCACCAATTTATTTATCTATTTCAATGTTTATAGGCATTTGAGTTATTTCCAGTTGAAGGCTATTATGAATAATGCTGTCAACGATACTCTCGTAGATGCCTTTTCAGGATTCACACATTTCTATTAGTATATACTTAGTTGAAGAATTTCAGGGTTGTAGGGTATTGGTGTATTCAACTTTAGTAAATATTGCTGATGTTTTAAAAATAGTTGCACCAATTTACACTCTCATCACCAGTGTCTGTAAAAAGTATATAAAAGCAGTGCATGAGAATTCCAGTTACTCCATATCCTCAGCTACTCTTAGTATTGCCAGGATATTAATTTTTATTCTGGTTGTTATGTAATAGTATCTCATTATGATTTTAATTTTCATTTACCTAACAACTAATCATGTTGAGTGCCTTTCACAAACTTATTAGATATCAGAATACCTTCTTAGTGAAATATTTGATCAAGTATTTCACCTATTTTTTTAAACGTTAGCTTTTCTGTCTTTATTATTGATTTGCAGGAACTTTTTACATATTTTGGTATTAGTTCTTTATTATATGCATTTTCTAAATCTCCATTTTGTGTTTTGCCTTTTCTCAATGTTATGTTTTTTAATGAACTGAGGTTCTTAATTTTGATAAAATCAAAATTATCAATTGCTTTCTTTATGGTTAGATGGTTCTGTCTTATTAAATATTCTTTGATCACCATATGTCTGGAAGATGTTCTTCTATTTTATTTTCTAGAAGCTTTATTATTTTACCTTTAACAGGTCTTCAGTCTTACTAGAATTTATTTTTAAATATAGTGTGAGGTAGGGGTTTTCATTCACTTTTTAAATCCACATTGTATGTTTAAGGTAGTAAATTTTATAGCAGTAAACTTTGCATCTATTTTACACCTTGATATTGTCAAATATGCACATTATTTTCAATTGTGGTACTGATCCTGTTTAATTAAGTAAGTATTTTTTTCTGTGGGGAGACGACTCTATTTCTGTGATTAGGTTTAGTTGAAATACTTTCTTTGGTTATTTCTTGAATAGTCCAGAAAACTTTAAACATGTTTTAGATGTTTCTGTCTAAATTTTTCTTTCAAAACTCTCCTTGGACCATCTATTCATCTTTGTCTTTGCCTTATAGAGGGCTTTACTTTAGCAGATGAGAGAGGTTTTTCATAGTATAGATAATATGGATTTTGAGAATAATTATCTTTTGAGGGTTTTCTAATGAAGAGCAGAAATGGCTACATCCAAATCCTTCTTCTCAGCTGCTGATAAGATTAATATACTGATTAACACCTTTCCAAGTTGGATTGGAGGTAAAAGTAATTCCATTTGGCAAAGCTTCATCTCATTTGCTGACATCTTCATTAACCTCACTGATAAGGAAACCATTTCACAATACAAATTTCTCAAGGCTGGAGATTTTATCTTCACAGAGTCACCTAACAATACTAATGTGAAGTATGAAACATGCAGGTTCAATTGCCTCAATATTCACTGTGCCCTGTCCTTTTATATTTCCTGTTTAAAAGCTGAAAAAAAGAAACCAATTACTTCTCACTCACTAGTAAAGGTTGATTTTCAAAAGGACATTTTATGTTTTCAGAAAGAAGGTGCAGAGATGTAGCTTAAAGTGAATGAAAGTGATCATACTAATTTTTTTAAGAGAAATTAATGAAAATCTATGACAGAAAATAATATAATTCTGTCAAGCACAAGGAAAAGATTTTAAAGTTTTTCAAAAGTTTGTATTTTAACCATTCGCCCTTTCTTTTGCACATTAAGTTTTTGATTAAATTAAAAAAATGCAAATTTTTTAATAATCAGTAAATAAGTTCAATAAGAAAATTTTTATAATCAGTTAAGAAAATTTTTAACTGAGTAACTTTGGCTTTTGTGAACTTCATGACATTTCTTCAGCTATATAGTAACTTTTCAATGTCCACTGTCTGTTCTTCAAAAGCAATTTTTAATAGGACTTCTAGCAATCTTCAGTCATAGTCAGTGGCGTGCAGGTAAATATTTAACAATTGACTCTCCAGAGGGAAAAAAGCACAATAATTTGTCATGTTTGCCAATTTTCATGGTGGTAATACTCTTCCATGACCTCTTTGGACTACAAATATTATGTCACTGAATGCAGAGTTGGGAGAAATTATGCAGTAACACACTACTACATAGTGTATGATACAATTAATCTTTGTGACCTTAAATCCTAGATCATAGTAAAATTGAGTAAAATAATTATGAAGTGATTTATTGCTTTTGTTTTTAATACTGTTTTATTTATATAATTTTTAGTAAACAGCTGAGTTTAAAATTAGCTTGTGAGAGTCTTTAAAATTTAATAATCAGTTCTGAGTAAAAAGTGTGGTTCAGTTCTAGCATATTACTGGTTCATACTTGTGGACAAAAGGAACATGAGCAATAATTTTTCAGTAATAGCTCAAAAGCTTCTTTTAAATATTATTTTTGGGAAACTCAGATTGACTATCATCTGTTTTTAGCCACCCAGCATTCCTGAGATTAAAAGGCTTGATTTTGTCTCATGGTAGGAAACTTTCTGTATTCTAGGAGGATTATAGTCCTGAATCCTCAGAGTCTGAGGCATGTGGAAACCCAGAGATAGGATCATCACTGATGCCTCATCACTGCAACTCTAGTCCTCAGAAAGTTCAGACGCAGGGGCCCTGACTATAAGACTCTTATAGAATTTAGGATGTTGAGCAGAGAAATATCAGAAAATATGACTGCAAATTAGTCCATACGTTATTTAAAATTTGTGGAAAAATGAAAGGCTATGTCTTCAGCTTCAGGTTTTTATAATAGAATAGTTGGTTCAGTAGCACTCATTTAAAATGACATCGGTTGATTCATATACCGTGCCTTCTTTGAAACATTGTTTTGCTGCTGTTTGAACAAAACATGCAGATAATTTTGCTTCAAAAGGTATGGTTTGAAGCAAAGATTTCTAAAATTCAGCGTGTATCAGACTCACCTTTTTGGCACCAGTGAACAGTTCTGTGAGAATCTTATGCCTGATGATCTGAGGTAGAGCTGAGGCAGTGGTGCTAGTGCTGGGGAGTGGCTGAAAAAACAGATGAAGCTTCTTTCGCTTGTATGCTGCTCACCTCCTGCTCTGCAGCCTAGTTCCTAACAGGCCACAGACCGGTACTGGTCCCTGGCCCAGGGCTCGAGGACCCCTGACCTAGAGGGCTTGGTAAATCTGATTCCAGGACCCAACTTCTAGAGTTTCTGATTCAGTGCATGTACTGTGAGACCTAAGAATTTACATTTCTAACAAGTACCTTGATGATACTGATGTTTCAGATCCTGGAGATCACACCTTGAAAATCATTGGTTTTAAGAGTCTTCAGTTTCATTCTGTTACCATGAAAATATCAACCCCATGTTAAAAAAGAATTTGACATTTATTTAAGTACAGCTTTAGGTATGCACTACAATTCCCGAGTCTTTGTATATCTATCCCAAGTGCATAATGGGGATCCTAACTTGCCAGTCTTGGGCATAACAATTCATTTTTCTATTTGTTTTGTTTTGTTTTTAGAGAATCAAATTGTTTCTATTTGTGTGATTATACTACTTCTTCTTCCTTATTTTTACTTCCCTTTTTTCTTCTTTCCTTCCCATTTTCTTCCTGATTTCTTTATCTTCTTGCCTTTCCTTTCTCTCATTTCCCCTCAACTATTCTCCCTTCCCCTCCTCTTTTCTCTTACCTCTCTTTCCACCTCCCCTCCTTACTTTCTCAAGCCTCCTTTTTTTCCCTTTCCACAATTATTTTCTCCCCAGTAGCTATTAAGATGTATTCCATATTTATAAGTGGAAAACCTATTTGTCAGAGTATTCTGTAAATATTTTTATTTATAAAGATGTAGAAATATGACTTCACATAAGCAAAATTACAAATGTATACTTAGTAAAGCATACTATAATATTTAATTTTATAACAGCCTATGGAAGGTGAGGGTAAGGGGTCAGGTGGTTTTCAAGTTATTTTAAATTCTTTCAGATATTATTAATTTTAGTTTTGTTTTATAGTTAAAATATTTTAGTGGCACCAGTCTTAAAAATATTACACACACACACACACACACACACACACACACACACACACACACATACTGATGCACATAGGCATTTACTATAGAAATATATGATAGGGACAATCTCTGAATATAAGACTGCCTAGGAAGCAAGGCCCAAGTGTTACTAGACATGCCATGAAAAAGACAAAAGGAAAGTGGAAATTGGGTATTTGAAAGTGTTTTTTCTTTGAGTTTAAAGAATAAATTTGTGACCACAAGGGAAAACAAAACAAAACTGTTAACTGTTCTTTTTATTGAAGAATTGGTCAGATTGTGAGATTTGGATCCATAGGCCCATGGGGGTGGGGGAGGACCAGATAGGAAATAAACATAAATAAATATAGACTAAATTGACATTTGTTTCCCAGAAGGTACAGAAAGATAGCAACTAAGCTACTGATTTTATCTCTCTGGCTTCAGTAGTTGACTTAGTAGCAAATAAAGAATTGGCCCTGGGGAAGAACCGAGCCACTGACTCCAGGGAAAATGCATTTATTTTGAGCAATGAGGTGATAGCACATATATTTTAGGCCTGGGTAGGCTGAATACTAAAGAAACATGTGGATGCTAAAGTCTTTATTTGCTAGTTCACAAGGGAGTTCACATATCCAATCTACTCACATAATTTCTGAATTGTCAGATGTAGAGTTCTCGCTGTATATTAAAAATTATGTTGATAATTTTCTTTTATTTTAATCATGCCTAGAAGTGCTGAGAATTATAGGTCCAGAAATATGCTACATTAGTGATTGCTGTAGAAAATTCATGACAAAAGAAGGAAAGGGTTTATGATATATTCTTGGCTGGGCTAAAAAAAGATGTTAAAATTTTGTATACAACTCTTAGAGATTACCATTCTGAAAATATTATATTTTAACACATGCATTTTATTAGATTGTTATGCTACATCACTATATATTCTTGTAACGTATTTTTTTAGCCATTAATTTAGAAAAATCACTGGTTTAATGTTACTGCTACCCAAATTTCTTGAGCATTTATGCAACATAGCATAGACAGTATTATGCTTCAGCACATTCCTAGAGCTCTGTGTTAGTTCCTAGAACTGCCATAACAAAAAATAGCACAAACAGGGTAGTTCGAAGCATCAAAAATTTGTCTTATCACAGATATGGAGAATAGAAGTCTGAAATCAAGGTGTTGGCAGCGTTGGTTCCTTTTGGAGGTTCTCAAGAAGAATCTATTCCATACATTTTTCCTAATTTCTGGTGACTTTCAGCAATCCTTGGCATTTCTTGGCTCGTAGACACAGTACTTCTGTCTCTGCCTCCATCTTTTACGTGGTATTCTCTGCAATACGTGTCTTTGTGTTTTCACGATGCCTTCTTATACAGAGAGCAGTTGTTAGATTTCAAATAGTATGACCTCATCTTAATTAATTTCATCTGCTCATATCTTATTTCCAAATAAGGTCACATTTCGAGGTTCCAGGTAGATATGAATTTTCAGGGGACACTGTTCAACTTAGTACGAAATCTTAACAAAATGCTATTAAAGATTACCAAATAAAAATGTATATTATATATATATAGCAAATGTTTTATTTGAAAAGTATATATATATATGCTAAATTTTTTTCTAACATGGATTTGTTGAAATATTCATAAATATTTACGCACTGTCAAGAAGTCTAAATTGTACTCTGCTACTATTATCCTAGAAGTCAGATCTTACATTGCTAAATCCTGTATTTCTTAGTTAATACTTTAATTATTAGTTTTTCTTTAATGACCAGAGGTTTTTTTCAATAGTAGGAGCTCTTAATTTTTTTCTTCATTCTGCTTTTCCTCTTTCACCATACTAGAATATTTGACCTTTTCTGTGACATTTTGCTGCAAATAATGTCCTTAAAAGAATCTCTGCCACTATTAGTTTACTCATTACCTTTTCTCCTATCCCAGATTCACATTATCTAAGTCCCTCACACAAACACTATAGAGCAAGATGTTTGCTTGATTTTTGTGCATAACTACAGTATTTAAATAGTTTAACATATTAAACAACTATGACAAAGTTCTGAGACTATATATATGTAAGCCTCTCTCAAATAGCATAAGAGGAGTTCCAGTCAAGATGGCAAGCTAGGTAAAAGCAGAGTTCGCTTCCATCCATGACCACGTTAAAATTACAACCAAATTATAAAACAGTCAACGTGGAGAACCACCTGAAGTCTAGCTGATCATAACACATACATCTGAGGGTATAAAGAAAACACCACTTCGAGTTCTGTTGGAAGGGCAGATACACGAAGCAGGCTGGGCCTGCACCTGCACGTGGAAGTCGAACAGTGGGAGGGACAGTGTGGCTGCAGAGGCTCATCGGAAGGAATGTTGATGCAAAAATCCTCAACAAAGTATTAGCAAACTGAATTCAGCAATACATTAAAAATATTATACACCATAATCAAGTTGAGTTTATTCCTGGGATGCAAGGTTGGTTTAACATTCACAAATCAATTAATGTGATACACCACATTAATGAATCGAAACATAAAAATCATATGATTATATCAACAGATGCAAAAAAAAAGCATTTGACAAAATCCAGCATCCATTTACTATAAAAAGTCTCAGCAAAGTGGGAATAGAGGGAACATAGCTCAACATAATAAAAGCCATATATGGCAAACCTATAGCTAACATTATACTCAATAGAGAAAAGACTAAAAGCATTTTCCTTAAGATCAGAAACAAGATAAAGATGCTCACTTTCACCACCAGGTTTCACCACCAGTAAAACATTTGCTATATATATATAATATATAGTATTGGAAGTCCTGGCTATAGCAATCAGACAAGAAAGATAAATAACAGTTATCCAAATTGGAAATGAAGAAGTAAAACTGTCATTATTTGCAGATGACATGATACTATATATAAAGAACTCTAAAGATTCCACCAAAAAACTGTTAGAACTGATAAATGAATTCAGTAAAGTAGCAGGATGTAAAATTAATATTCAGAAGTTAGTTGCATTTTTATACATCAATGAAGAAAGTGTAATTAAGAAAACAACCCCATTTACAATTGCATCAAAAACACTAAAATACTTAGAGTACAAATTAACCAAGGAGGTAAAAGATTTGTTCTCATAAAATTATGTCATTGGAAAAAGGAGTTAAAGATACAAATGAATGGAAACACATACTGTACTCATGGGTAGGAAGAATCAACAGTGTTAAAATGGCCATACCACCCAAAGCGATCTATAGATTCAATGCAATCTTTATCAAATACCAATGATATTTTCAGTGAACTAGATAAAAATAATCAGAAAATTTATATGGAACTATAAAAGATCCCAAATAGTTACAGCAATCTTGAGAAAGAAGAACAAAGTTGGAGGTATCACACTACCTGATATCAAACTGTACTACAAGGCTATAGTAATGAAAACAGCATGACAATGGCATAAAACCAGACACATAGATCAATGGAACAGAATAGAGAACCCAGAAAGAAACCCACATTTATATAGTCATTTAATCTATGACAAAGGAGGCAAGAATATAGAATGGGATAAAGGCAGTCTCTTCAACAAATGGTGTTGGGAAAACTGGACAAATACATGCAAAAAATGAAACTGGACCACTTTCTTACACCATATGCAAGAATAAACTCAAAATGTATAAAAGACTTAAATGTAAGACTCAAAACCATAAAACTTCTAGAAGAAAACATAGACAGTGAACTCTCTGATATTGCTCTAAGGAATTTTGCTTCTGATATATCTCCTTGGGAAAGGGACACAAAAGAAAAAGTAAACAAACAGGAACACATCAAACTAAAAAGTTTTTGCACAACAAAGGAAATCATCAACAAAACGAAAAGACCACCTACTGGATAAGAGAAAGATATTTGCCTATGATACATCTGATAGGGGGTTAATAAGCAAAATGTATAAAGAACTCATGCAACTCAACAACAACAATAAGAAAACAAAAATCTAATTTAAAAAATGGGCAGAAAACTTGAATAGGTATTTCTCCAAAGATAGCATACATATGTAAAAATGCTCAAGGTCACTAATCATCAAAGAGATGCAAATTAAAACCACAATGAGATATCACCTTACACCTGTCATATTGGCTATCATCAATGAAAAAAAAAAATTGGCAAGAATGCGGAGAAAAGGGAACCCTCATGCATTGTTTGTGGGATTGCAAATTAGTACAGCCACTCTGGAAAACATTTTGGAGGTTCCTCAAAAAATTAAAAATAGAACTACCTTTTGACCTAGCAATTGCACTTCTTTTACAAACACTAGTTTGTAAAGATCTGTGCACCCCTATGTTCATGGCAGTGCTATTCACAATAGCCAAGATATGGAAGCAACCTAAGTGCGCATCAACAATTGATTGGATAAAGAAGTTATGGTACATATATACAATGGAATATTACTCATCCATTAAAAAAAATGAAATCCTACCATTTGCAATGATATGAATAGACCTAGAGTATATTATGCTAAGTGAAATAAGTCAGACAGAGAAAGATAAATACCATATGATTTTACTTATAGGTGGAATCTAAGGAACAAAATAAACAAACTAAAAGAAAACAGATTCACAGATACAGAGAAAAAAACTAGTGACTGCCAAAGGGGAGAGGGCTTGGGCAGCTAGGTAATAAAAGGTGAAAAGATGAAGAAGCACACATTAGTGGTTACAAAACAGTCATGGGAATTTAGAGTACAGCACAGGGGATATAGTCGATATTATTGTAATGGTTGTGTATAGTGCTGGATGGTGATAGAGTAATCGGGGGATCACTTTTTGGATTGTATAAATGTCTAACTTTTTAAAATTTTAAGTAAAAATAAAAATAAAATAAATAGCAGAACAATATGAAATATAAAGTTACTTTCATAAAGAAACCTACAGTGATAGGAGCAGGTATTTCTGCATGCGTAATGTCAAATTTCTCCCAAATTACACCTTTGACGTCTTGCACACAGGATGCTGTGTACTTCCATTGAATTCCAGAATGTATGAAGTTTTGAAATTGCCATGCAAACATAATTATACTGTAATTTTTAAAATTATTAATTATTATAAAAATTTCCTAGAATATGTAAAATTAATACAATGTTGAATATATCTTAAAAATCATTTTCAAGGTAATAATAGTAAGAATTAAAATTTTTAGACATTATTTCAAGCTGTGGCATCTTTACAAAGGTCAGTAGCAAGTTACTTCTACCTAAATGATGTGTATGTATGAATAAGAAGGAAAGGAAGAGGGAGTGGGGGAAAATGACTGTATGTGTGTGTGATTTTGATTAATGGAGGGGTAAAGAGATGCTTTTTATTCAGTGAGTATTTACTTAGTAGGACAATAGGATATTAAAAAAGGGAAATATGTATTTTCCATCAGAAAATGTTTTTAATTTAATTTTTATGGGGAATATACCTTTCATTTGTCTGTTTTAAGGTTGTGGTAAAAAAAAAAAAGGCTAAAGTTTAGGTTAATATATCTGTTTTGTAATAAAAGAAAAATGATTTCAGATGTTTGTTTTATAGATAGAATGACATTGCCATCTAAAACAACTGTCCCCAATTCCTGGGCCATAGACCAGTATGATCATGGCCTGTTAGGAACTGAGCCACGCAGAAGGAGGCAAGCTAGTAAAGCTTCATCTGTATTTGTGGCAGCTCCCCAGTGCTAGCATCACCGCCTCAGCTGCACCTCAGATCATCAGGCATTAGAATCTCACAGGAGCATCGTTCCCTGGTGCCGAAAAGGCTGGGGACTGCTGATCTAAAACATCTGAGAAATATCAGTCACCTGTAGAAAATTCCATTACTAAAATTAAAAAAACAAAAAAAAACAAAAAAGACAAAAAAAAAAACCCAAAAAACTTTTAATGAGTTCTAAAAGTAAATATGCTGTTGTAACCTTAATTTGAGGATTATGACCCAATAAGGCTCCTCAATTTTAGCTGTATTTGCAATCTCTCTTTCTATTATATAACCTCTCCTTTGGTTTTAGTTTTTAGTGTTTATGTAACATATTTTAGGGTTAAAAAAATGGTTTAGAACATGCTCCATCTCCTTAATTTGTGGATTGAGAAATTTAAGCTTGCAATCAGTGTTCTTGTTGCAAGTCACAGATCTTCAGTGCCTCAGCCAAAATTAGAATATAAGTTTCTTGACCATTAGTCCAGTGGACTTTCCATTGACCCATATCACCACACCAAACTACGGCTGTTGATATATTACCAGCTTTATTGGGTCTCTATTACCACATGCTTGCTAAGATATTTTTCAAGCCACTGTGGCTCATTTATTTTTTCTGTATGCGCATGTGCATGCATTGACTATACACATCCATTTTACTTTTAAGTTTTTTATAAAATAAATTTTGTGAGGTATATACCATCATATGAAACATGACTAAAAAAGAGCATTGTAACATTTTACTGAGAAATAATTCGTGATATTTGATAGACAAGTTTTTGAAGAATATGTTCAAGTTTTTAATAGGTGATTATAATGTGTTTTATTGCTCTTGAAAGTTCTTGTGTAAAATAAAACTAATCACATATTCCTGGTTTTTTTTTTTTTTTCCTTTCCTTCATAAAGACTGGACTTTGCTAGTTTATTACCACTTTTGAGAATATACAAACAAAGCAATATGCATGTAATGATCTACCTTAACCCCTTTTCTCTCTTTTTCTGGTTCTTCATTTGACTTTTAGCTATTTCTGTCACCTGTGTTTACTTTTACTTGCATGATATCTTTATTTTTAATTTTAAATTCAGTTTATTTCTGTGATAAAAATACTAAATTTATCAAAACTTATTTTATTAGAATTCTTTTATTCATCTTTAGTTAATAAGTAATTATCTTAAAATGCTGAAATTATTGATTGAGTTTTTATTTTTCAAAACATAGAATCCTTAGAGATTTTTGGAGAAGACTGTAACATAAACATATTTTTGGCTTTTTATTCCTCACCTGCTTGGAATTATTAAGGAGAAGTAAACAGTATGACAAGCCTACATCAGCACTGAGAGTTAGTAAAGGATGTTAAATACATGTCAATAATTGTAAGGAAGTAATAGGTACTCAAGGGAAACAAGACCAGAAAATCTTGAAATTTAGAGGAGCTCTAAATTAGAAGGATAAGGACCAAATATGAAGGAAGTCTCTAAGAAAGCAGAGAATGCCCCTCTTAATGGCTGATGTTCAGTGGAATTGGTTAGTAGAGTTATTAGGGAGGGTCCTATGTTTTCTTTGAGTGATGATTGTATGTAGACAAACTTTCATTTTTGAGTTTTATTGTGTTTTCTGCATATTTTAACAATAAACTTAGATTTTTATAATTACAAAAATGTATAGCAATTATATAAAAAATGATAGTGAGAATTCTTTGGTTTTATTAGTTATTTAAAATTCTATAAGATGCATTAAGTTGAAATTTACTCTGAATAAAAATGATGAATATTATCTGAAGTTTCTTGTATTTGCTATTATTTGTCAAGAATAATAATAATAATATTATTTTCTTGTCCTAGCCATTCTTTTATTGCTGTTGATCCCAGCTCTGGAAGGTGTAAAAGGTATATTAATTGCATCTTTATCAATGTGGTGGGTAAGGCAACAGCATCAGACAAAAGTATCAATTTGTTGAAATTTTTGAGGTAAATTTCTAACACTTTAATGAAAAAAGAGCTCAGAGAGACATAAACATGGAATCACTAAGTGCGTGATTGACTAATGCATAAATTCTAAATCTGAGTCTCATTTTATTTAAACTTAATGTTATCTCTGTAGAGGTAAAATTTTTATCCATTTGTGGAAAATGTAATGTAATTTTTTCCTACTTTATTATATTCATACAGAGAGTCTTCCCATGTTAAAATAATACATCCTGGACTATAATATGAGTTACTGCCAGCAGTACCAAAGTGTGGCTGAGGAAATAAATTGGTCACCTAAAATCTGAAAAGATGAAGAGCATAAGGAAATGAAAAGGATAGAAATGAGAAAAATTTTCTAGATAAAAAACATTCATGAACCAAAAGATTAGTGCTCCCACAACACGTTTAACATTAAAAAAACAACAACAACAAATAAAAAAAAAAACCCGCTCTCATCCAAATAAGAAATGTGAACCTCTATTAAAAAAAAGACTTTAATTTTGTTTTCAGTTACTTTCTAGCCACATTCTATTTCAAACAAATTAATTGAATAATGAGATAAAATCTCCCAGTCCCCAAGAGTTATAAAAGATGGTCTACAGTTTCAAGACTGAAATTGACTCAGTTTAGGACATAGTTGAGTTTCTATAGAGAGTAAGTCTTAAAACTCAGTTTCTGGCTCATTCTCCACTAGTCACTTGCTATTTAATTCTATGTAAGTCACTAAAATTGAACTAATTTAAGTGAAAGCACTTTGAAATATTTATAGTATAAGCGGTTGTTATTACATATTATTGTTATATGATGGTATTAGCAAATACATTTTAATTAAGTTAGTTTAAGTCATAAGAAGACATATGAAGAATAGTGAGCCTTTTAAAAGACAGTTGAATCAAGTTGGTAAGTTATACTAGAAAATAAATATTTTTGTTTATATTTGCATAATAGTTTTTAATGTCCAGAAACTTAATTTTGGATGAATCCATATGCTCGAAACACTGACTCTATTTACTTGGATTTTAAAAATCGTATCAAGTCCTGAATTATGGGAGAAAAGTCTTTCATGTTTAAAATTGATAAGTTTTTAATGATGTTTATTATTAATTACTATATTATAAACTATCAATTTTCTTTCTAAAGGAGTATTCTGTAGGGATCAATCATTACCAATCATTTACCAATCATCATAGTTTAGAAAGAGAGGAGCAAGGGGATTGCACCAGGAAACTAATTACATTTATTTTTCTATGTTAACAATGATCAACTCATACGTTCCAGTACCAAATCCACTCTTGCTTTTTTGTCAACAGACATGTCACAAGGTGCTCTATTTTTTATTTCTTTAAGGTACATAAGATAATTGTTTCTTGTCCTTTATAAATCCTAAACCAGAGCCCAAAGATATAAGGACCTTGCTAAAGGTTTCTCAACCAGTCAAAAGTGTTCTACTTTCTCTTTCCAGTTACACTCAAATTCTCAAAGCTAATTATTAGATAGAAAGTATCCAATAACATTGATTTATATTTAAAGTACTTATGACTGACAATTTACTTATGACTGACAATTATAACTCAATATAGTTCACATTTATTGAGTACTTAGTAAGTTTTAGGGGCTGCTATCAAACAGAAAAGATACATGGAGTTCCTATACTGTGCTTAGTGTAGTAATGTCCACGGTCTACGTGCTCAAAAAATATTGATTAAACGTTAATACCTTCCCATAAGTATCCGTATTTTATGAAAGGCAGTCTACTAGAGTAAAGATAGAATGACATTTGCAATCAAAGACTAGTTTGAATCTCATTTTTCCTACATTCTAGTGACATTTGCTAATTCATTTTACTTCTATAAATCACAACCTCTGAATATTTAAAATGAGATGAAGAGTATCTCATTTCCAATGTTACAAGTAATCTAGTATTAGCCTTACAACTAATGTAGGCAAAGCACCTTGAACATTGCATATAGTAAGCACTCATTAATTCAATACAATTTAGTTAAACAAAGGAATAAATGCCTAATAGGAGAATTTCGGTCAGTGTCAAACTTATGAGAAACATTGATTAACTCATGTATTTCTCAATATGGGACAGAAGAACTTTGGTATATGCCCTACTGACTATGGACATGGTATAGATTGAGGTGGAACATATAAGAATCTCGAAGTATAAAACTTGAAGTACTAAAACAAATGAAGCATTTTAATAAAACTCACTCTAGATAGTTTTAATAAAACTCACTGTATGTAGTTTTGGCTTCCTGAGACAGAAAAAGTAAGGATAAATTTAGCAAAATCTTCTTCCTTAAGATGATAAATAGGAGGGAGGGTATTATATTTCAAGTGAGGTCAGAATTCATCAAATATACTCTACAGTCTTTGTCATGAGAATGTTCAGTGGTGACATGTACGCAGGCATAATGGGTGAGATAAGCAGGTTCAAAAAATTATTAATACTCTTCTCTTCTTCCTAGGAAAGTATTATTTTAGTATCTGTGAAACTTTAATCTACAAATCTGTTTATTTTTAGTAAAGAAAAAGTTTTTAGAAAGATCTGAGTGTAATTCGTAGACTTAAAGAATACCTGTAATTTGAAAGCCAAATGTCCGTCCAGGAGTCCAGGAACCAGGGAGGATGTGGTGATACAAGTAGCGGCAACTAAAAAGTTAACATCTTTGAGGTGCCATCCTCAAATCCATCAGTTCAGAGATGGTTGGTTGGCACACCTTGACTAACAAACCCATCGAACTTATATCAGGTGTGGAATGAGAAGTTATTCAAAGAAAATTGGAGAATTCTTAAGTATTTTTATGTGTGTTAAAACTTTTTATGAGCCAGCTTCCTGATACAAATATATTTTTAATTGAAATATGTGATTTTAATATTCCTAAAACTAATATATGGTTATGGCACAAAATAGTTTTCTGTTAGGGTACTCCAAAAAGCAGATACTTGATGGGATTAGACATGAAAAAAAGTTAATGAGGCAAAACAGCTGTGAAGGATAAAAGAAGAGAGAGCAGTAGTAGGTAGGGAAGCCTTCAGTATACTCTGCAGGGCTGGTACCTATGAAAGCAGAATAATTGAGGAAGAAGGTTCTGATTTTGGAGTAATTTTAAGAAACTTTTACCCAGGCTCATGATAAATCCTCTAGCCAGAATTGTTAAAGAAATACTAAATGATTACCTGTTAGAGAAAATGCCACTAGAACCACTGTGGTGCTTGGTCATCGGCTCTGAGCAATCTGGGGAAAGCATCACCTCTGTATGAATCTTGCTGTGCATCCAGAAGTTGGCATCTAGGGCTGTCATTTGTGCTTCCCGTACCAGCAGATTTGAGCAATACACTTCCATGCTTGCCACAATTATAGAGTTCAGTTTCCCAGTCACTCCTAGTTTTTTTTTCCCTTTGCCATTTTTTTCCTCCAAATAAAGTCTCACTATATAAAGGAGTTTTGTTCCTTCACATAGCGTGAAGATCTTTCCATAGCCATTCATTAGAGATGATACTTCATTCTCTTTACTTGTGAATAACCCCATTGTATGAGGTGTATAAATGCATCACACCTACTTTGATGAATTTTTAGATTCTTTTTTAACCTTTTGCTATTTTGAACAATGCCATATAGATTTTACTCTATTTGTGGTTTTTGTCCCTATGTGGATATACCTTAGAAATAGAATTACCAAGTCACAGATAATTTTTTTAATTAAACATTTTATTTAGAGATAATTGTAGATTCCCATATAGTTGTAAGAAATAATACAGAGATTTACCCAGTTTCTACAAATAGTAACACCTTGCAAATTATAGTAAAATATAGCAATTAGGAAATTGATATTGATAAAATCTAGCTATCTTATTCAGATTTCTCCAGTTATACTCATTGTGTGTCTGTGTATGTGTATGTGTGTGTATTTGTGTCTGTGGTATATATAGTTTTATGAAATTTTATTGCAAGTGTAGGTTCATGTATTCACCGACATTCAAAATACTGAACAGTTCTTTCACCACAAGTATCCTTTGTGCTGCCCTTTTATATTCACACTTGCTTCACTTTTCTTATCCTATCCTAACACCTGGCAGTTACCAATCTGTTCTCCATTTCTATAATTTTATCATTTCATGAATGCTATATAATTGGAATCAAAGAGTATGTAAGCTCTTGGGATTTACTCTTCGTCTGCAAAATTCCCTTGACGTTCATCAGAGTTGTATGTTATCAACAGCTGATTTTTTAAAATCTCTCTCTGAGTAGTAGTATCACATGATATAGATGTACCAGTTTGTTTAACTATTCAACCGTTAAAAGGCATTTGTATTGTTTATAGTATTTGGCTATTATAATAAAGCCTCTATGAACATTTATGTATAGGACTTTATGTGAATATACATTTTCATTTTTCTGGGATAAATGTCTATGACGACAATTACTAGGTTGTGTAGCAATTGCATGTGTAGTTTTAAAAGAAACTCCAACTGTTTTTCAAGAGTGGCTGGAGCATTTTACAGTCTGTACATCTTTGACCACATTTGATATTTAAGTCAAAGCCCATTATTTTGCCTATGGATGCCCAATTGGTCCAGGACTATTTGTTGATAAGTTCATCTATCCTCTGTTAGATTGCTTTACATCTTTGTCAAAAATTAATTGGGGACTTTTTATTTTCCTAGATTCTTTATTCTGTTCCTTTTACCACCTAAGTATCTGTCCTGCCAGAACCAGATTTTCTCAATTACTATAGATATAAAACCTTACTATTGGTTCATAAGGCATTCTCGTTTTAAAATTTTAAAAGTTTTGCTAAACAGTCCTATTTAAGATTGTACCTATCTAAAATTCCACAAGCAATATATCAAGGTGTCTGCTTCTCTACATTCTCAATAACAAAAAATGTTGTTAAGCTTTTTTATAATTACTTTACATAAAATGTGATGTAAAATTTTAGCTTTAATTTGCATTTCCCTTTCTATGAGTAAGATTGGATATATTTTTATAGAGTCATTTATATTTATTTTCTTAGAACTATTTGTTTAAATATTTTCCGCATTTTCCTGTAGAAATTTATTTTGACTTTTCATTATTTAAAGGTGTCTTTTATATTAATATCACAGTATTAGTGTGTTTTACAGAAGTTAGACATATACATGTGTGTGTATGTATATATATGCACACACACACATATTTGAGATTTATCTTTTCACTTTACTTATAAGGCATCTTCAAAGCAAAATATTTAGATTTTCATAAAGTTAAATTTATCAAACTTTTATTTGTGACTTCTTGTGTTACAATTATAAAGCACTTCCTTAGGCAAATTATTTAGCTTCTCTGTATCTCAATCTAATATAGAGATAATAATATCTATAGCATATGGTTATTATAAGAATGAAATTAGTTAATGTATGTAAAGCTTTTATAACAGTGTTGACATACAGAAAGACTGCTATTTTTATTATTTTAAAATACAGAGCTACATAATAATTATTAAGAAACCAAGAAAAAGAATTCTCGATAATTTCTCCAATTAAAGAGTAAAAAGGTATGGATCTTTGGATATAACCAATTCATATATTGAGAAAGAATAAAAAAGTAGCACAATCTGGTAGGCAGAATTCTATGATGATCCCAGAATGACCCATTGTCTTATATAGTTCTCTCTCCTTGAGTGTGGCAGGACCTACGGATATGAAGGCTGTCGATACACGATTGGGTTATTATGTCATCTGGAGAAAGTGAAGGGATTCTGCAGATTTCATGAGTGTCCTAATTTACTTGACTTTGTATTAATCAAAAGGGAGAGTATCATTAGTGGGCCTGACCTAAGCAGCCATGTCCTATAAAAGAAGGTCCAGAAGTCAGAAATTCCTTCTCATGCTGTCCTTGAAGAAGCAAGCAGGCATGAGTTCTGTAGCTGTAAGAACATTAATTTTCTAATAACCATGTGAGCTCGGAAGTAGACCTTGAGCTTCAGATGAGATTGCAGTCATCCTTACCATTATTATCACCATTATCATTATTGCAGTCTCAGAGATCTGAACAGAGAACCCCACAAAACCATGCTCACATTCCTGACGCTTGAAAACCAAGACAATAAAATGGGAATTGTTTGAAACCACTAAGTTTGTGATAATGTTTTAAGCAGTAATAGAAAATGAACATGCATACCAAAAGCCAAACATAAAATGTCTCAAGATGCTATGTAAGATCATTGACAAAAATAGATAGTTAAATGGATACAGGTCAGATCAAGGGATATTGCCTTAAAAAGACCATAGCAATGACTTGATCCAGGAGTTACAGCTTACTCAAAGGTAGATTGAGGCAGCATATATCAATTAAAGAACAAAACCAATCCTTGTCTAATCAATGATCTGTCCGTAAACAGATTAATCAAAGCGATGTTTCCCTCAAGAATTGGGAGACAAATTATAGTCCTGGAGATGTTTCATGATGAGAGAAAAATATTGCACAGAAATATATGTACATAAAAGAAAATGTAGATTTATGCCATTTATGTTAGAGATTATAAATTACACAAAGATTATACAGTACTTCTATGATTATAAATTTTATTTTTCTCAACTTGTTTTCTAGAACCTACAGTAGTCTGAAGAATAATGCCTTCAAGTTTTAAGATTTCAGTGTTTAACATAGGTTTCTTGACACCAATTTCTTATATCTTTGAATTCATGTTTATTTCTAGTTATTATTTAACCTGGTCAAAAAATGAAACAAGAAAATAAGATGAAAAAGAAGAAAGGAATGTAGAAAAACTTCTCTTTCATTTTTCAAAAAGCATTTTTACTTTATTACCTCAAATGCTCTTGCACAGAGTTCACAACTATTCCATTGGAGTGATTATCGTTATGCCTTTTTGGAAATTGTATGAGGATAGATAATTAAAAATTAATGAGCAGAGGCATGCTCTTTTTACCAAGAATGAAAATATTTTTATTTTCAAAATTTCTTCTCAGGACCACATTTACTTATAGAGGTTTCACTATGGTTCAAAGTAGGTCCTATACTTAATTGAACTTTTTAAAGAAGCTAATTAATGATAAGTGTATTATCTATGGACAATATGGTTATATTTATGATTTCTTCTTGAAGAATTGCTAGAAAAATTTATTTTTATAATTTCTTATATTTTCCTTTTTAAGTATATTTTATTTATGTGAGCAGAGAACAAAACATTTAATTATTCTATAGTGTGTATGATACAATACATGGGTCAATAAGTTCAACTAATGAAGTTTGGAAAAGAAAAAAATGTATTTTTTGTTTTTTAATTTGGAAGGTAGAAATATAGCTGAAAAATGCATACTAAATTCAGGAAAAAAATTTTAATCATCACTTCTTTGATTTTTTATTTAATCTCAACTGCTTAGTTGGTTGATAAGGG
>NW_006433716.1:1895141-1916841 GCF_000325575.1 Pteropus alecto | reverse complement strand
TGTGAGAAGTAGCAACCCTTTTTAACAAAATTGGAAAACTTTGAATAATGATTCCATTTTCATTTTAGATGTAAAAGTTAACAAATATTATTTCAAGAATCACATAAAAATCTTGCAATGTTATGATTTTATTTTATAAATAAAATTTTATCCATTTTAATTAATTAGTTAATTAGCTATCTCCTTAGAAATACAAAGTGAATAGATAGAAAACAATTTAATCATGAGAAATAAGAGATAAGTGAAGGTATAACTGTTAATATGAGGCCAGTTGTTACATAATATAGTGTGAAGAATTTTGAAAATGTTTTTGTAATGAATTGAAAGATAACAAATTATAATTATAACTTAACTATTGCTTATTTGACTAAAAGGTTTTAAAATGACTGAAATACAAAGCAGTTTCCTTCTGCTCTCAGTGGTAATCTTAGTTACTGCAAAGCATTAAAGATAAAGGAATTGATGTTTTACTAAATCATAGGACATCTCCATGATACAATGTAGAGTGGAGATATTAGAAATTAGGTGAGTACGGGATAACAAGACCAGACATTGAGGGCTCCCTACTCATAAAAACAAGAAAACAGGACAATAAAGTAATAGATATTAGGAAGAAATGTTTAAAAGATGGTACAGATATACTTAGTCTATATTTATCTTTTGTTAGTAATGAAAAAGACTTCAGGACCAGCCTGCTTCCTGATTCTTTTTATATTTTTATTATTTGATTGTTTATTTCTCTGCTAAAATGTTAATTCATTGAAGGCAATGGCTGTGTCTGTTCATCCTTTACCAGGTGCTACTGTACAGAAAGTAGTTACTAAATTTTTCTTCTAGGGTATGAGTTATTCTAGACTTGTTTAAAAGACAAATCTTCAAATATACAAATTAAACCATGACTTGAAAGAAACAAAATGTAATTTGCAGCTTGACAGTATGTAACTTGTTAGTGCATTGAGAGGTGATATGGTGTAGTGATGTAGGTTAAACTTTCTGTATTTGAATCCCAATTATACTCCTTTAAACAACTTAATCTGTGCATGCCTCTGCTTCTTCATGTACAACCTGCTGATTAAAAATGCAAGTTAATGAGTTAAGCACATTATCAAATTTTACACAGTGGAAAATTGCATGTGTTAAGTTGTTCTGTCACAGTCTAAATTAATACAATCATGTTTTGGGAGATTTCATGAATAAAACATGGTAAATGAGCTACCTGATATGTAAGTATTACTTACATAGTACTTCCACACCAAAATTTGGCAATCAGAATACCAATCAGAATACTTTTGTGAATGATATGAAAGAATAAAATTTAAATTATAGCTGTGTTCATTGTGGACTTATATATAAAAATCTGTGACACAACTACAATGTTATACATCTCTAACCATCAACCATGCTAGAAAATTGCTAGAAATAATCCAGTAGCACAACCGGATCTGGCCTTGACACTAATGACTATGAGAATAGTTTTGCTAATAGAATCTTAGGGACATTTGAGTTTGTGTTATTTAAATAAGTCTTAACATAGAACTGGTCAGAATGCATATATTTTGTTCAGGCGTCAATATCTCAAAATCAGTAAAGCTTTATGCAGTTAGCAATTTTATTGACATGACTTGCACAACTGAAGCTTCAGTGGAATCTCTTGTTCTTGTCAGTGGGATTCTTTGTTCTTTTGTTCCTTTATTCCCTTCATAAGGTGAAACAGGATATGCTGTGCTATGTTATCAAAGCTTGTCCTCATAAAATGTGTATACAATTTGATGAGTCAACTGATGTTGATGATCTGTTAAGTTACTAATATGTGTGAAGTAAGTAAAAAAGAAAATGATCACAAAGCAGTTATTGTGCTTTGAAAAAATGTGATTAATATAAAAAGAATTAATGTGTTCAATCATATCACAGACTTCGTTAGGGAGCTTAGATAATCAAGGCTGGTTTTGGTTGGCTACAAAAAGCAATTGAGATTTTTGTGTCTCTTGGGAAGAAAGTATCATGATCATACAATACATGTTGGACCTTCAAGCACTTGCTACTTAGACTTTGCCAAAGAATTTCAAGTATAGACTTTCTATAATTCTATGCACAATAAATAACACCATAGGTATACTTTGAATTTTTGTCTTCTTGGAGGTTTTATCAGAAAAACAGATAATCAACCAAACAATCCTTTGGCAAATGTGAGGAGTGAGAGTGCTACTAGGTGAGAGTGCTACTAACATTTTTCGATAAGAGTAAAATTTATATTTTAGTTTAAGACCTAGCCAAAAACTACTTGGGTGAGAGTGCTACTAACATTTTTTGATAAGAGTAAAATTTATATTTTAGTTTAAGACCTAGCCAAAAACAGAAAGCTTATTCTTCTGCCAGAAAATATGACAAAGGCTTTTTTTTCAATAAGTGAGGTCAATAAATATGTACAAGTAAGTGAAAAGAACACATTAAGATACAAAGCAAAAATTTATGCTTATTTTTTTAAAAACTACCTAAAAAACATTTAAAACATTTAAAAAACTTTCTGAAAAATATATTTAACTAAATTTTATTTTCCTGAAGGAGCACTTGTTTTTAAAAATGAAAGGTTGATTATAGTAATTGAGATATGACAGTATTGGGTCCCTTTCATTTTAACTTTATCTATGATGGTGATTTGTTATGTTATTAATCTATCCCTAAATCTGAATAAAGTTTAAGTTAATGGAACTTGAATATTTGGTTTGTTCGGTTAGCTCTATTTTTTTAATCATTCAATTTTTTTTTTATTTTATTTAGTTTCAGGTATACAGTACATTGGTTAGACATCTGTATAGTTCATAAAATGATCCCCCCAATTGCACCTTCCCTCTCCTAACCCTCTACCTAGCCAACGTATTAATGCTAACTGCATTCCCTATGCCATGATCCCCATCCCCCATGACCATCCATCAGCTCTTAATTTGTACTTCTTTAGCCCTTCAGCTTATTCTCCCAGCCCCACAAAAGCCCCTCCCCTCTGTCCAACACCAAATTGTCCACTATATTTGTGAGTCTGTTTTTGATTAGTTTGTTCTTTTTATTCCTTAGATTCTGCTTATAAGTGAAATCATATAGTGTTTATCTTTCTCTGTCTGACTTAAATACCTTCTAGGTCCATCAAAGCAATATCTTTTTCCAGTTAGCTCTATTTTTATACCTAGCAAAGTAACTACATATATGAGAAATTAGAGTGTTCTATTTTAGATTATGGGTGTGCAAATTTCTGTCCCTGGTGGTATTCCAAAATACATCATGCTCCATCCAACTGTCTAGAATGTCAAAAGTTCATTAGGAGTATTTCTGTCTCCTAAGATGTCAAATCTAATGTCAATCTCACATTCAAAGGGTGAATACCATTTGCTGCTGAAACTCGGACTGGTTAGAGACCTTCAGCTCACCCAAGCCTTTGCCATTTCTGCCACCACTATTATCTCACTCTTACTAAAACACAGCATTATTAATTCTCTTTGAGGACTAATACTGGTTGTGACAACTTTGCTGTAAGAGTTGGAGCACAGATGTGTTTCCTTGAGAGACAGACAAAATACCAGAGGTTCCAAGAGCTCATCACACTGTCACAAGATCATGTCTTAGGACTGGTGGTAGGGCTGAACTGTTTGTTTCGGTCCTGCCCATTTTAGGGAGTGAAGATTTCTTTTTCAGACTACTCTGGATCCTTCAGGTTCTGAGAAGGAACATTTGCCCTAAACTCATTATTCTTTTGTCCACCGTCTTACCTGCCAAATTGTCCTGGGTTCCTTACACAGAACCACATTAGATTCAGCCACGTGAACACTTTATCAAGAAGAGAGAATGTTTTTTGGTAGACTGTGGCTGAGCGTGATTCAGAGTCTTCAATTTCATAAACACAAAAAGATCCTCTTTCACCACTAAATCTGATGCAGGAACAACTAACGATCATTTCACTTTTTACCTCCATGGCAATTTTTCATGCTTCACTTTTTCTTGTCCCTGATGGATATTAATAATTTAGAATCTTTGGGACGAATGATTGGGTTCCTCATTTCTTTCTTCTCAAATGGTCTCTGAGCTTCTTAGACTAGGGCCCCACATTTCAGAAAAATTTAAGAAATACCAATCGATATTTTTTCAAAAGAGAAAAAATTCTGCCTTATTAAATAACATACAATTTGTATTTAACATAGGAGAATTGTCACTATTATACATCAATACAAAGACTAGTGATTGCCTAAAGAGAAGTGATAAAATATGTGTAGCAATTCCCAAAGTAGTTCCTCATTTCTTGAATAATATTAACAATGTAGTAGTAGGAAAGCCACAGAACCAGTTACCTTAAAAAATGTTTAAGTTACACATATTTTAATGTATTATTTTATTATCACCTCAAAACTAAAATATATTCTCATTGTTTACCCTTTAATATTTATAATTTTTAAAGTTAAAAGCAGCATTGATGTGTTTTAAAAGAGATGCAAGGAACAATTTTGAAAGAAATTGCAAGAAAGGTTAAGACTCACTGGTCTGGCACAAATTAGGCTATTTGGGTCATATTTACTAAATGAATAAAAAATTTAAAAAAATTATTGAAGGAATGAATGCATGAATAAACAGAATTTACAGATTAAAGAAACCTTAAAAACATTATTTAAAAAAATTTTGTCTATGAGTTTGGTAAGAGGACATCATACGCATATATATAGATAATGCTACAACTATTCAAACAATGGTCCTAGAAGCACAGTCAATAACTGACAAAAACAAGCAACTAAGCAATTTGTAAGGTTTAAGATATATATTTTATGATAGAGATGGTCACCATGACCTACTCTGCTCTACATTCTCTGCCTTAATAAAGAACTCAAGTATTATTATCCTTAAGATAATGCTATTTCCACTCAGACAGTAGTGACTCTGACTCATGCATGCTCTTTCAAGAACTCAGTCCTTATATTTAATTGAGATTTTTTTCTGTAAAGCAGAAGTGCCTTTGTCAAACCATAATGGTTGATAAAGATGATGTTCTTTTGTATCTGAAAGGGGAAATGGATCGTATACATAATAAAGATAGAGTGTCCTGACTTAGGTAAGAAAAATTCCTTCTGGCAGAAAATAAAGATCTGCACAGACCAAAAAAAACCACGTTGAAACAGGGACTGAAGGATTAGATGCTATTCGGAAACTTCATAGTCTGCTTCACATTTATTCCTTTCATCTTTACTCCAACTAAGAATCAGCAATACTACAGCACACCTAAAAATTATATCCTAAGAAATTTTGCCTAAAAGAATGAAGAACGAAAGTAATGCATGTTGGAATATTTGAGGATATCTACACTAAATAAATGGCATTTACACACATGTAAAATTTATTTTAATATCTAATTAACTGTATGCTACCAGTTAATTACAAACCACTGTCCTTTGTATTTCTGTTAATTTTACATGAAGTTTTAAGAGACATCTCAGATTATATACCAACTTTAATCTGTGAATCAAAATAAAATATAGTATGTAGAAAATGTCTTTTTATACAAGCTGAAATATCTACTGGTTGCCTTTTATTTTAGCAGTAGCTTAGCATCGTGCTTACCTTTTAATCAGAGTGTGTGATATTTGCTTAATTCTCTGTCTACTAGCTTTATTAAAAACATGAAAATTTGCCACCAAAAGAAAGAAAATATCCTCATTTCAGGTACAAGTCAATGCCTAAAAGATTTAAAAAAATGATATCCCTGTCACTGTATTGTGAGCTCAAAATAAGAATACAGTTTTAGTTTGATAAACTCTGATTGACTTACCTTTTATTATACATGGTCTTTCTCCTTAAAAAAGCTACCTTGTTTGATAGCATTCTCACCCATTATAGCACTCCTTTGTACTAAGGCATTGTTTCCAGAAGGCCCCCGTTAAAATGCAAATATGCCATCTGGCAAGACTTTTACCTCATTAGCTCACACCATCGCAGCAGCACATATTATGTATCATATTAGAAATGGAAGAGACCCTGAGCTGATGAACTCTGACTAAGGTTAGGCTGTTGGAAAAATCCCAAGTAGAGTGTGCTTTGGGATAGAACTTAAGGGCAATAGAGCAGAAAGAGAAGAGTAAGATGCATGGCGAGAGGAACAGAAGACAATATTTCCAAGTTTGGCATTTCATCCAGGTCCTAGCTGTGATGGAGTCACAGAGACCCAGAATGCCAGAGCTGGAAAGAAATTTGAAAGCATGTGATCAAACACCTTTTTCTTACAGATGAGTGTTTTGAGGTTTCACATAGCTAAAAGACTCCTCTAAGTGCCCTCGGCTAGTTTCTCATCATTAGCTCTTGAAGCCCAGAGGACCAGCAATTGCCTTAGCAGTGGATCCAGCCTTTTTGGCACCAGAGACCAGTGCTCCTGTGAGAATCTAATGCCTGATGATCTGAGATGGAGCTGAGGCAGTGATGCTAGCGCTGGGGAGCAGCTGCAAATACAGATGAAGCTTTGCTGTCTCACCCACCACTCACCACTGTGACACGACCTGGTTCTTAACAGGCCCAGTACCTGTCCATGACCCAGGGGTTAGGGACCCCTGACTAATGCCTTAGCATTTCTCAGTGTGTAAAGCTGCATAATTATTCACATAATTTCATCTGCATACTTGGTGGATTTTACTTTCTTCAACTACTTTGAAATCCCTAGAATTTTTTCTTTTGTATCTTCCCACAGCAGTCTATAGAATTAGGCTTGTCCCTGCTCCAGTCACTGATGCCAAAGGTCAACCTCTCGGCAGAAGTAGAGTTTAAGAATTCAGAGGAATTAAGCTCCTGGGCTATTCTGTTCAAGGCGCTGTGTGTTAAAGCATTTAGCAAAATTTATCCTGGGTTTTATAATCCCAAACTTAAGTCCTGACATACATGGAGAAAAGGCTTGTGTCCTGTCCTGAAAACTACTTAACAACCGCCTCCCTCCTCCCCCATTTCCGACTGCTACATTTGTTACTTAGTTATCAAAATGGAGGTATGAGACCTGTGCCTGATTCCTAAAACTACTTTCCAGAGTAGGAGTGAGAGAGGCTTTATTTCTGCAGGTCCATAGTAAACATTTTTTACTAACCTTTGAGCAGAAACAGTATATTCATAACTGAAGAAATGGTTGTGTTTTGGATTTTGAAATAGCAACAGATGAGATTTCTCAGGAAGTACCTACGAAACCTCTGAGATGCTGACACACTTTAATTTAAAAAATATCTGATTTCTCTCAAAAGCCCTAATTTCCAACCTTCTGTTTCATTTCCCATACTCATTTTAAACATAAACAGTTTTTAAGCTATAAAATTGACACAGTCAACCTGTGAGAGATATAGAAACTAAGACAAATATTAAGAAGACTATAATAGCCTCTTCCACTACAATTTCATTATCTAGAAATAAACTCTGTAAACCTTATATTACTGTGCAAGATTGTTAGCTGTGAATTTAGGGTTTCACCATCACTTCTGAAGTTCCCTCTGAGAACCTGAGAACTATATTTCCTGAAATTCCTTTCCCCCTGTGAATCTGAGTTAGAGTTTCCTAAGTGAGAGACGGGATTTGAAGAGCTGAGGGAAACCTCTAGAGGCTGTTATTCTTTGGAAGAAATGGCAGAGAGACTTAGGAACGCTCATGAGATTAGATATGGCTCTCTCAGTGAGCACTGAAGAACTATTCATTTGGCTGCTGTTGACTGAGTAATTGGTTAGAGCTTCTCTGAGATTACTGAGAATTATAATAGCTCTTTTTGTTAAAACTAAATCCAAAATGAAACCCTTCATTCCTGGAATACATAGAGCTTTCTATTTCTTGACCGAACCCTGACCATATATTTTTCTTTATTTTAAAAATTACTTTAGATATATATGTATTTTTAAAATTTGCATTTCATTTCTTAATATTATATTAAATGCACTCTACCATTAAGCAACTTAATGTTTATATAACATTTTATTTAATCATTTTGGCATCTTAAGCATTTTCTAATATATGGCACTTAAGATTATTCTATTTTCAACATTATCAAAAACTAAAATTCACAAAAGCAAGAATAATTTTTGTCTGTATATCTGATTATTTCCTTAATAGATATCCAGAAATAAATTTACTGTGGCAAAGAATAAAATGACTCTTTAAGGCATTTGATGTATATTGTTCGTTTTTTGCTCAGGAAGATTGGACAGATTAAATTCTCATTAGCAATATTTGACTGCTTTCATTATTCTACTACATTATTGATATTAAATAACATACTCATTCTTGTTAGACCATGTATTCTAACATATATTTTGGAAAACATAGCCAGCTACCACTTGTTCCATAGAAGTCAGTTGACAAAATGATAGAAAACTCAGCAGAGTCTTTGCAGAAGTATGATTGGATTTTAAAACTGATAAAACAGTTAGTTTGCACCCAGGAGTTCCAAAAGGCAACCAAAAATATTTTTCTCAGATGGAGAAAAATATGAAAGCTCCCATGGAATATTTCTGTTCGGTAGCAAACTGCTGAGTGACTCACTAATTATCAAGGCAATTGGCAAGAGTTTCAAGAAGAGCAGCCTGTTCTTTGGGGCTTTGAAATGAGGATACAGCATGGAGTGCCAGATGCAGCTGGTAGCCAGTGAAGCATTAATGACATGCAATCTTCCTGAAAGTTGTAAGATATAAATGTAGTATAAATATCACCTATAGATTTTAAGTGTAATTTTCAGCTTTTGAATTCTTTGAGTAATAGTGCAATTCTTTGAATAGTAGAACTCAAGACTTTGCACAGTAATTTGGCACTCTGAAGAAGAAAACCTTATGATTGTTCCTGCAGCTCTAGTCCATTGCCTGAGAGTAGAAAAGATCAGTAGACTGAAAATATTCAACATTTGTTGTGGTGATTCAAAAATGCTTAAAGTCAAAGTAGAAATGGAGAGCAGCTATAAGTCAGGGAAAAAGAAGACCTTTTAAAGGTTTCTTAAGAACAAGCTCACAAGTGTGCCAGAATTCTTCTAAAAATGAAATAAACAACAAAAAAATCAGCAAGTGACAGGATAAAGGGAGTCAAATATGTGGTGACAGAAATAAATCTATGGGAGGTGAATACACAGTGTAAATATATATATGTCTTACTGTTAAAATGTACATTTGAAACTTATTGGATTTTGTTAACCAATGTCACCATAAAATAAAGTAAATAAATTTTTTTTAAAAAAAGAAAAAAATCAGCAAGCAAATTTGGTTGGCATTCAATAATAAGGACCATATACTCTGAGCTTCGAGCAAGTTGAATACAGAATCACAAATAGTGGCGGGACATAAAACTAGAAACTGTGATTTCTGGGTTGTAGAATTTCTGTCACTTATTTTAAATATTTTTACACAAAAAAATTTATGACCTCACTTAGGTATTGCAAACATAAAGTATTATATATAAAAATAATAGAGTAAATTTTAATTAAAGGTACACCAAGTAAAGTTACCAAGTATATTCTAGTAACTTTGAGCCTAATACCCATTACTTCTTCCTACTTCTCTCTTGAAGTTGATCTACATTTTATTCTATATCAAAACTTTTTGAATTTATCAGAGCCAACTTCTTGGTCTAACTCTCACATTTTCCTGCACAGAGAGGGCTATAAATTGTAATTCATAGCCTCCCTCAATCACCTGATAGAGGAGGGCCTGTGACATAGATGGAAACAAAAGACACTATCTTTTTTTTTTTTGACACAATTTCTGCTTTCCCTTCATGAACAGAAAGTGAGATAAATATAGATGAGAATCATCTAAATATTTCTCTCAGTCCAGTTTCTTTCCTAGCTTATTTTTTGAAGAGAGAAAAAGACTATACATTCTTTTACTATCCTAAACTGCTCTGATTACCTTTGATCTTAGTTTTGAACTCTGTTTTCTATAAAATGACTTAAAATTCCTTAACTGACTAATCATTTTTTCCTAATACCATCTGATTTTCAGATTACTTTCTAAGAGAAGTTTGAAGTTTACCTCAGCAGAATTAATCCTTAATATTCTTTTTTACATTATTATATGCTATTTAGAATAATTCATTGAAAATCAAAAGTTCATACAGAAATATACCATCACCCTGAACAAGCTACATAAATTTTCAGAGCCCAGTACAAATTGAAAATGTGGAATTCCTTACTAAATATTTATTAAGACAGCATGTAACAATAGCAGTGCACCATTAAGGCAAGCATGAGCCCTTGTAAGTGTGGGGTCTTGTGGGTCTGTTCAGTTTGCGCACCAGGAAGCTGGCCTTGCCATTACCTATAAAAGAACTATTAGAATGGAAAATAAAGTTAAAAGCCTTCAAATGTAAAGGAGGTTGTAGGTAAATTTCAGGTAAAATTTGAGCCAAGTTTGATTTTCTGTTGCATTCAGGTAAATGGTCTGTGTTCGATAGATAATAAGACAGAAATCTCATTGTGTTCTGCGGTTTGCCATTACACATTATTCATCACTGTAAAACAGGATTTCTCAACCAAAAAATCCGTATTTGCATATAGACTACATAATTTTTGTTGTTGACACTGCCCTGTTCATTTTAGGATGTTTAACAGCATCCTTGTCCTCTGTCTAGTAGCACCTGCCTTCTAACCAAAGTCATGACAATCAAAACTGTCTATAGACATTGCCAAATATTCCTTGGGGGTAGAGGGAGGTGGCACAAAATCCCTGACCTACCTCATTTTGGACTTTACTGTTGACAGAGACTATCTCCTTAACCAAACTTTAGTGAGGCTCTTTTTGACTAGCCCTTGCCCCTGGGCTCTGCCCTTGGCCCCTTTAGTTTTAGCAAATATCATGTGGGGTCAATTCAGTGAAAATCCCCCACCCATGATATCTGATGAAATTCTTCATCCCCTACCCTTGGTATCTGACCAAGCTTGATATCATTATCCCATTCTATGGCCTTGCTCCCCTGAACAAGCCCGATCCCGGCTGATCTCAGAAGCTAAGCAGGGTCGGGCCTGGTTAGTACTTGAATGGGAGACTGCCTAGGAAGACCAGGTGCTGTAGGCATAAAAAATAAAAATTAAGGGATTGTAAAATGACAAGGTCCTTTAATCTGTGAGGTCAACCAAGGGTTGCCTTACCTAAAAAAAAAGAAAAAAAAATTTCTTATCCCTTATTATCTTATCGCCCTGGCCTGCCTTCAGCAAAAATTCTGTCAAGTTGATTTAGCCAGCATCTCTCTTACCCTTGATGTTAACTTTTGGTTATTTTTGCTCCTTGGCTTTAAAGCTCCACTTGTTCATGTTGTATTCGGATTTAAGCTGTCCGCCCTCTTGCAAAACTCCATCATACTAGTCCCCTGAATAAAGTCTGCTTTACCATTCTTTAACAGGTGACATGAATAATTTTTTCTTTAACACTGTTCAGGAGACTCTTTGGGGGTGTTTGTTAAAAATTCAGATTCTCCAGGTTTCAACTTCAGAGATTCTGACAATGCAGATATTGAGTGAGGCCCACCAATATTCATTTAATAAGGACCCTGGCTGACACTGATATAGCTAATCTAACTTTACACTTAGAAAAGTATCAAGGTATAGATGAATTAATGCAAATAGAACTCTACCATTAGATGAGGAGAGCTTAATGATGGTTGGATGCTGTTGTCATATTTACTTAGGACAACATACACACATATGGCCTCTAGATTAATGTTCAAGTCTCCAATTCAATTCACTTTTGTAGACACAGACACAATCTGCTTTGCAATTAGGTAAGCACCCATCTGGCAGAGAGAAAATGTGGAGGCTGTAAAATAAAAAGGTAAAGATTTTTCTTTGTCAGCAGGCTGCCTGAAATAATGATTAGCTAATGAAAGTACTGTAGGACTGATCATTTGTGATTTTTTCAGGGTGAATTAGAATAAATGGCTCCATTGAAACAATGCCTGATGTCAAATTATTAATGGTAACCTCCTTTCTTTGTGACTAAGTTTAATTAGTTAAATATTTTTTGACTACAAACAAGGTCAAATATCTAAAGGAACACTCAATAAATTCACTCAGTTATAAACGGTACTGAACTAAGATTTTAGAAATTAAGTTAATTCCTGTATAATTGACAGAATTTTTTAATTTACTTCCAGATGTTTTAGATTTCATACTGTGTCACGTTCAAAAGGCTAATAGACAACAAAAGCAATAAGGAATCCCTTTCTTTTTGGGTATACACTCTTTGCTTTTTCTGTGACTTTACAAGTCTCTCTCAGTATATTTCTGCCTTGGGATTTTTGTCCTCAGGTTCTACCTTCTGATTTCACTGTCTTGAATGTCCTCATTCAGGAGGGCAGGGATCTACTCTGATTAGTCTCAATAAATGAATAAATCAGATCTCAAGAATTTTATTATTAATTTTACTTTTTTTTTCTATTAATTCACAGCTACTGACCAGCCACTCACATTCAGTCTCATATTTAGCTATGGCTTCACAGAGCCCAATTCAAACCAAGTCTCTGATAAAGTCTTACTTTCATCTCACATTCACCTAGGAGGTCAGAAATATTTGAACCAGGATCACTATAACCTTATTTGTAAGTAGCCTTTCTATTAACAAAGGTCAACTAAAAAGAACAAGGAAGGCATACAGAGTATTGTCATTCTCATTTCATAAAAGTAAAGGCTTGCAGTGTCTTTAGAAAGATTTTTTAAAATTTTTATTTGGTTCTCAAAATTAGCAATGCCTTTGCACACATCTATCAGTGACAAATGGTTTTCATTATATTTTATTGGTTTCTTTGAGACATCTATACGATCATCAAGGATCATTTTCCTGGATGCCAAGAATGTCACCCGTTGAATGAAGTATTTCCAGAAAAGGACATGTAAATATATAATTTTCAAAGCATAAGGTGACAAAATCTGGGCATAAGGTTGTTGAACTTTAGTCCAAAATATGTATTGTTTACATTTTATTAATATGCTAAAGAATCCTAATAATTATAGGTTAAATTCTTTTTTAAAACTCTCTATCTTAGAGTCTTAATTGGAATCAAACAATCTCTGTGAAGACCTTCTCATGAAATTTGATATGTATATACTGTTCAAAAAGACTAAAATTGTCCAAGAAAGTCTATGAATATGTGTGCGTAAACATGGTTTTTATGAACATGCATTTCAACTTTCTATACTTCACTAAAACAGTGAAACACTGAGTCATGCCCAAAGTGAGAAAATTGTAGATGCTGGGGCATTGCATGGCTGTCTTGGTACAGAAATCTTAAAGCACACTTCACATTGTTTCAGGGGGGACTTAATCCTTGGGATTACTTGAAACTTTTCTGGATCATAAAAGGAGGGAATACTAACAATTTGAGAAAGGATTTACACCTAGATTGAGTCTGATATAGGGCCTAACTTGACCACAAATATAGGTATCTTACCATGCAAGGCCACTAGACTTAAGAATGCAGAAGTTTGGATGGGGGAGAAATTCCTCTGTATGAACTGCCACCTTTCCCACTTGTTTAAATTGACTGAATTGTTCTCACAGATCCTCATGGCCCTGGATGTTATGAATTCAGTTCTACTGAACTTCTGATACCAGTTCTCCTGCTTCCTAGGGGTACAACTTCAAGGAAATTTTCTCTTGGAGTTCCAGGTTATTGTTCTTTAAAGATTCTTTGCCAGAGTACTCCATTGTAGAACTTTTCTCAGGCTGTGTTTTTTTTATATTTTTACCTTTTTAATTTACTTATACCATGGTATATTCTTAGGTCTTGATAAAAAGACACCCAGTTTATATAATTAATATTTTTTAAGTTTTTGTTTGCCTATTATTTTTGCATTAGCAAATATTTTTCATATATATTTATTTTATTTTTACCCAGCAATAATCCTGTATGGTAGATAAAACAGTTATTATTGTCTCCATTACATAGATGGTGAAATTTTGTCTTAGAGAAACATGCTATTGGAAACTAGAGGAGAGGTGGTTCTTGGGATATAGTGGCAGAAAACTTAACTGAATTGTGACTTACAGTTTTTTAGAAGTCCAAATTCGTAAGCAATGAACTCAGGTATTTAGCAGAGGATATGTACAAGCAAAGTGTTAAAGGTGAATACTGGTTTCTCCTTGCTTCTTATAATCAATAATGAGAATCAAGATAAATTGAGTGAAGATTGTTAAAAAAATAAACCAGGGTTTGATGAATTGGAAAATTCTGTCTATCAGATTGCAAAAGATGGTTAAACTAGGAGATTCATTGTTGGGATGGCCTGCTCTAAAGAAATAGGCAAGGGTGTGGTTGGACAACTATTGACTAATATCTCTAAGGATTACAAGTTCAAAGTACTCCCTGACATTGGATTTTTTGAAGAGAACAGATACATGACTTTTGTATTCATTGAATCATCACAGCAGAAGTCAAGAATAGAAGTAGAACTTTCTAGCTAAGATCCTGTCTATCGGTATAAATAATATTTATATTTATTAGTTCAAGGCTAACGAGCTGCTCTGCTGCTTGGTCCATATGATCCAGCAGATTCAAAAAGGTGCTTGAAATATTGGTAGTAGATGGTATGCTATTTGGAACCTTCAGCAGGTGGCTATCAATGAATCGTAACACAGATCCATAGGATTTTGGAGGAAAGCCCTACTATCTTCTATAGATAACTATGTTCCTTTTGAGAAACATAGTTTGAACTGCTAGTGGGCCTTAATGGAAACTGAATGCTTAACCATGGCCACCAAGTTACAATGTGACCTGAGCTGCTCATCATAAATTGATTGTCTTCTGACCTATCAAGCCATAAAATTGAGTATATAGAACAGCACTCTATCATCAGATGAAACTGGTAATTGCATGATGGAGCCAAGTAGACCTTGTTAGCACAACTTACAAAAAGAAGTAGTGGAAATACCCATGGTCCCTAATCCTACTACACTGCCTTCTTTCTCCTATCTTTCACTTATAGCCTCATGGGAAATTCCCTATAATCAATTGACTGAGGAAGAGAAGACTCAGGCCTGGTTTATAGATGGTTCTGCATGATATGCAAGCACTACTCAAAAATGGACAGCTACATCACATATGGCCCCTTTCTGGATATATGAATCATTCATATCCACAAAGGAATAAAAATGTGGTATGTTTATGATGTATAATCTGCATTATCAACAGATAACTTCTATATTTAAAATAAATGTAAAGGAAATCCAAATATTTCTCATAATTTTACACATTGGATGTTTGAAAATGTTCCCAAGGTAAGTGCCTAGCTCCATATTTTCAAACTCTGTCTTTCTTCAACAACTTAAGCACTTGCTAGAGACCTGGGGATACACTTATATCAGCTCTGGCCTTGCTACATTTTTCATATTGCTGGGTGGGTCAGAACAGTGGGTAAGTAGTAATATTCTTGGAAACCATTCTTACATCAGGGTGGCTAGCAATAATATCATTATACATGGAGGTAACTGAACATCGCACAAAAACATTCCACTAAGTCAAACTAAATATTTCTACAATTCTGCTTCCCTTATATAGGTTCTAGAGATGCCCCTGGTTATTCTTAAACCACTAAACAAACAAATAAAAGAGTGTGAATGCATACTTTTTTTAAGTGGAAATTATTAGTAGCCCTAACCAATGGTGGTTAAAATATTTAACTTTCTCACAGTTAAAAAAAAAAAAAAAGAATATGCATCTATGATTTCTCCCAAGGTCTTGGAAGGGGCTTTTTGAAAGTGAGGAGCCCTGATTATTAATCTCCATTAGCCTTATGGTGCATCTACCTCTGCTTCATAGAATATGTTATATATTTAAGAATGAAAATGAGTTGCCCAGAACTAGGGAGAAAAATATTCTAAGCAATGTATACAACATGCACAAACCCTCTTAAAGGCACTTGAGAAAAGTTTCTACATGGAGAAATGTATCTCTGTGTGAAGAAATAGAAGATAGTTTAGAAGATGGAGTACGTAAAATCATAATTTTTAAAAATTAAAAAATAAAGCCATCTGTCTGTAAATCTATCACCCATCATCTCTCTGTCTCTCTCTATCTCTCTGTCTCTGTCTCTATCTTCTTTCTCTCTCTATCATCTATCTGCCTATTATCTATCTAATCTATGTATCTATCATTTACCCAATAAGATTGCAAAGTTAAATATAGAACTGGTTAATACTCTATAAAGCAATAAAAACATAACATTTTCTACCATACAGAAATAATTTATGCCTCTGTGGACAAAAAGTAGTGGCAATTTAGTAGTTTTCCAAAATTTAGCATTTCTTCCTAGGACCTTAATAATATTAAGAATGAATAATAAGTCAAATAAAATTCCATAGCCTGTATCACCAGATCACCCGTTAGGTGGACTTGTTAGACAGTGCTTTATTATGTCATTAAAAGGACAACAAATAACTTTTCTAACTTACTTTCGAGTTTTGGATAGATTTTCTCAAGGAGTAGTTCAGGAAACTCTTCAATTGTTTAGTCTGGTTTGATGTCTAGGACAAAGAGGAATCTTTGGGCTCCTCTAAGCAAGGTAATAATAAGATTATTGCTAATTTTAAAACAACTGCTCTAGTAGTAGGGGAAAGGATAAGTTGTACCAAAAATAGTCTTGAGATCAGCAGAACTGCTAAGCATTATTATCAAATTATATACAGGATAGATACGTGAGGGTGGGAATTTATGTTATTGTCATAGAACAGAATTAAATTGAACTGGTATAATCTAGGTCTGAACCTAGCAACCAACTGACCAAGCTAATTATACTGTTAATAATCAACTCATTAGGTGTGCATCTCTGTAATTTTCTACTCAAAAATGACTTATGAGATATTTTTCTTTTGTATTGAAAAATTCATAAGATTTCCACTATGATTTACTGAAATCTATTGTATATGGAAAACCAGTTTTGTAGACATACTTTTTTTCTGAGGGTTTATGTTATATAAATTTGACACTTTTTTGTAAGCTTATATTATTCATTTCCTTTTCTTTTTAAAGATAGAATTATTTAAGTAGTCCATAGGGATATTATTATTATAGACTCATTTATGAATGTTACTTTTTAAATGTTATTTTTTCTTTTTTGACTCCTCATCAATAGCAATGAACCCAAATAACAAAATACTATCATGCTTTTTAAAAAAACAAGGTTTGAAAAAAGAGTGATTTTTAAAATTTCACAAAATATATTGATTCGAAGCTTCCATTAACATTCAAAGATTCTAAATTTGCTGTGGCTTTTCTCTACAGCAATGAGCTTTTGCCCTGTATGGTTCATATGGAAAGTCAATCCAGTTTTTTAAGCTGGATTTCCCCTGTTGGCTATTAATCAACAGAGTATTCCCGAAATATCACTTAACTCATCTTCTGATGTCCTGCATGAATCATAGCTCTGGAAAGGAAGTGCCAGCACACTTCACTAATGGGATCAAATGACTAAAATGATGGTGCAACCCCAAGATTGTATTTAATTGCATTAGAATTTGCTATGCTCAATCTAAAAAGGCATTTCCCAAATATCAGTACATAAGCTATCCTTAACCTTTTCGGTCTCCAATTTTGCTTTATCACTGTTCACAGAGAGAACCATTGAGGTATATACTTTTCTATTCCCCACTCTTATCCCAATATTTCTAGACTTAGGAGTTTAAATTTATTTTTTGAACAACAATAATTGTTTAGTGGTAGGCAGTATCAAACTCTGTACACAGTTTAATCCTGGTGAGTAAAAGGATACATACATGGATGGGTGCCTTATATTACTACTGCTGTTGAACTGTACCAAGTCATAGTTTGAAGCAACTCAAAATCAGACCTTCCAGATTTCATTCTGGGTGAGCTGCTCTCAGAGAAAATACCAAGGTCTCTCTCAGTCAGAGCTAACATATGAAATAACGACCGTAATTATCCGCTGGAATTGAGTAGCATTTATTTCAAGAGTGGCTTTAGCAATTTAAATTCGTTGCATAATCTGTGAAGAATGGAAATATATGGAGAAAAATGCAGAAAACAGCATAATAGTTTTCAGACTCCTAATTCTGAAGCTTTCTTGTGTGGTTTTACCATGCTGATCAAACTGGCCTCTTTTCCTGGAGCTTGTCAACTTGTTTATTGACACATGCCAGTTAATCAAGTACTGATGGTGCAAAATAAGAAAGGGATGTTATTTGATTTTGGCATATGCTAATGATTTCAAATCCTATTTAACCAAATGTTTAATGCTTGTGAAATAACACCATAAATACAATTCTCTTTCTCTCTCTAAACACACACACACACACTACTTGAGAATATAATCTAATTTATATATGGAAAATATTTTTCTTAATGTTTGTAACACTTTTAACCTCTACATATAATATTATTTCAAAATCTTTGGGGAGAAGAAAATATTCAATTAGTAGACTTTTGTAAATACTCAGCTTGAAAGATGCAGACTTAATGGAATTTCTTTTTGTTCTTTCTCCTTCTCTGCCACCAGTGTATCTCACTAGCATGAAACCCAATATATTAAATGAAATTACAGGTCTATTTCCTGAATAAGAATGTACAGAATTACAAATCCCATAGTATTGAAAATAGTAATTGCAGTATCGTTTGTTTCTAGGCCTTGTCTCAAAGTTACAAATTATGTAGAGCTTTGATAAAATGTTGCATGATATCATGATATCACTGAAAAATTATTCTTTCATCTGATTTGAAAAACTTCTAGTGATTGAAGACCCATCATTTTTATTCATCCCATGGACAGAATCTACAAGTCAATAAACATAAAGAATGGAAGCAAATACTCATTATGTCAAATGACAAAGAAATTTAATGTTTAAAATGCCTTGGTATGGTAAAGATTATTTTCAACAAAATTTGAGTGGAAATAACTTCATTAGAAAGCCAGTCATAAAATCCTTCTAATGAAGTCAATCTTAAAGATGCACATGTTCATATTTCTTTTAAGGCCTTTTATAACAAAATGAGCTCCTGTAGCTATAATACTCTATTTGTTTAATGTCACTGCATTCACAGTGCAAATGTATCAAATTATTTGAAAATATATTAATTGTATTGGTTACAGCAATAGCTAAACTTGTTGATAATTACCATATGCCTTCTACTACTCTTTTTTGTAGCTATTATCTCATTTAATCTTCAACAAAAGTCTTAGACAATATTATTAATTTCTTCTGTTACCAATTTGAGAAAACTAAGGGATAGAGTTATTGATCGACTTTCCAAATATCCTGCTTCCTTTTCCTCCCAAACATACGAATATAAAGATAGCTTTTTACTTCTAATGACATTATACTGAAGTATAGAATTATATAAACCCACTACCCCTTCAGGATGTCCAATGCTCTTTTGGAATGCAATACTGAAAACACAGGCTTCTGTCACCATATCTATTTGCAGCATGTATATTATACATCAATACTAGATAGTGAGACAAATAAACTTTATGATGTTGCCATATCAGGACTTTCTCTATCTCCTTTGTAGCTCTGACTTTCCTTTGCTAATGTACAGATTTCCTATTATATATCTGCCAATCCCCTATTTTATTATGACTTGCTTCAGTAGTCATCTTGGTTAGAAGGATCTCTTTGATATGGTCCACTAAACTCAGGTGATTTTTCTTTTTTTTGCTTCTATCTATTGTATGATATTCACATGCACACACACACACACACACACACTCATTTTTTGCTCTTCTAATAATTGAGATTCTGTAGAACAGTCACTAAATCGCAGTGTTCATTTTAATTCCAGGACCAACACTTTGACTGGAGGAGGGTAAACACCCAATGTGTATTTGTTGAATAAATAAATAAGTGATTGAACTCAAAGTCTATAATGCTTTGATGAAGGTAAAGATTGCTCTCTCCAGAAAAGTTCACAAACACACAGTTTAAGTAATGCCACTCTATATCTATATGCAAGTAAATGTTAACCCTCTCTTCCCCTCTTTCCACACATGAAGAGGAGTGACGTTCTGTGATTTCAGATTTCAGGAGGTTGTTTATCCCAAGTCTAGCTTCCTGTCATACTCTATTTACTTTTCTATTGTTGCCTATTTCCTCTCAGTTTAAATGACTGTTACTAGTGACTCCAGTGGAATGGAGTCACTGGATTCGCCATTACAGAATGATGCAAGTTACATCACAGAAATGAACCAAATACAGGATAGTCTGTGTGTGTGTGTGTGTGTGTGTGTGTGTGTGTGTGTATGTTTTAAAGTTGTCTAATATCCGTGGTCTTAAATTCACATATCAATCAAAATACAAATTACAATTAAGTTTGGAAATCTCCTTGTTTAACTTTGAATTCTTTATAGTTCCAAAAAGTAGTTTTTTTATGCTGTAAATTCAGTGTCAGCAAAAAAAAAAAGCTTTGTGACTTTTTTAAAACCAATGACTTTAGACAATAATATTTTACCAGCTTCTGAGGAATATATTATAACAATGTTCAATTTCTATTCTTATACTCCTTACTAGCTCTTCCAATGTTTTTGAAAAGTATGCTGACAGGTGATTAGTCAAACTCAGAACTAACTGCTCCAACTGTTTAATCTAAATGATAAGTGATTGCTTTGTTTTGAGTGCATTTTGAATAAATTCTTGAGTAAGTTTCTGAGATACATAGTACAATTTATTGTAACATATTGTCTCAACTCATATATATATTTATACATAAGCAATGTTCCTTGACACAAAATAACTTACTAATTTTTTTCGTCCCAAATATATACTCCAATAAAATTATAAAGTGTTAATCTCAAGAAATATGCTGGTTTTATAAATGTATACTATTTTAAACCTAATTATTCTGAAATGTAAGGTATGGTCAATAAGTTTGGATTCAAATGTTGACAGAGGACAAAGGGTAATACACAGGGAAAAAGTTGTTGTTTCAGAGTTTTTAAATGAGTCCTGAGAATCCTAGGAAGTCAAGAAATGGAATTCTGCATTTTATACAATAGTATGTGTTTGTTTTCATGAATGAGTGTCTGTGTTTTCTATGCTAGAGGTCTTAAAACTTTCTGTGTGTTTTCAAAGATTCTTGTGGTCACAAAACCAATATGAACCACAGCAACAAAAGTTGCATGCTTTAACAATTGTTTTATTAATTCCAAATCCTTGGTGAGTAACATCACTTGTGCCTGAAACAATCTTCAAAATGTTGTCCTACAAAAGTTAACTGACCATAGTCATAATGTTCTTTTAGAAGATCTGAGGTAAAACCTGGAATATAAAGTAGATGACAACTCTGAAATTATTTCATAGTTATATTGATGCAAAGTAGCTAAGTAATAGAGTTCATTAATTCAGTCATTTTTAAGGTACATTCTGTAACTATTAATTTACTTTAAGACATTTCTCATGGAACCAGATCTTTATTTTGACATGAGATTTTATTTTTCCAGTCATGGTGGTCTTTGCCTTGTCTGAGTATCTTATAGCCTTACTCTAATCATGTTAGTTCATTTCACTTTTACATTACAAAGTAACATAAACTTTATCTTATTTTAGTTTACATTATAGACATATGTGGTTTTTTCTTACTAAAATTATTATATATATGTTCCAAATCCATTTATCTATTTCATGTACAATTTTGTAACTTTTCTAATTTGTCAATATATTAACCCACCACCCCCAAGACTCATCAGTTCTTACGGAGTTTAACCTGAACATGTGAAATCAGTTGTGACATT
>NW_006433716.1:1885952-1895086 GCF_000325575.1 Pteropus alecto | reverse complement strand
AAGAGTGTGAAATATGGGGAAAGCTTCTTTCAGAATGATTCTCTTTAGTTATGTGGCCTTAAGTATCTCTCCGCTGTGACCTTTCACTTTCACATCCGTAAATAACATTTCACAAAATTATTGAGAAGGTAAAATGTGAAAATATATCTGAATCAAGGTCGCAAACCATACATTTTTGTACAAATTGTAAAATATTTTATTACATTTAGGCTTTTCTATTGAGATTCTGAATCCTTCAAAGGGTGAATCATCTCTGGTTTGGGGCTCTGTTTGATGACTTCACCCTAGAGGAAACAGCTTGCCTAAGGCCTGACATGTAGGCCTGCTGCATTGCAAGCTCCCTCTCCTCATTTTTGGCAGGTTGTGCTGATTTATTGAGCTATTTGATGTATTTAATGTGCCATGCCTTTGATTGCTTATACTCTATAGAAGTCACTCAAAATGCAAACAAACACATCATACGCTCTTTAATTATTCCCATCCCCCTTATTATCAATCACTGCCAATATCAGTGGAACAGCTGTGATTCACGCTATACATTAAGGTCAGCAAACTTGGATTTGCAAGAGTGAATAGCAGCAATTCTCTTTATATTCCTTAATTTTATGTTTTAATTCTAAAACTAGTTCTCAGGAAAATGATATTTAGGGTCAGTCTTTCTCAAGATAAAAATAGAAAAAAATGATAATTGGGCAAAGAGGAAGGAAAGAAAAAGGAGTAAAAGAGGAAAAAAGTTGTTGAGGGAAGTGAAGAAAGGAAAAAATAAAGATGATAATATAGTAGATTTTAAGGATACTCATCCTGAGTTATAGAAGAATGTAATGTTATACACACACACACACACACACACACACACACACACTTGTAAAGTCCCCGTGGGCCAGTCTTAAATCCCAAATCACTGTTTCAAGTTCTTGAATCTTACTCTATTCTTTTACCTCTTTTGTGGCTGACCCCTTATCTATTCTGTTTTCTTTTGTTTCATTCTAACCTTCCTTAGGTTTAGTAATTCTGCATACATGTGCTTCTGGTAATACAACTGTGACCAATCTCTAAAATATCTCAATGGACTACTCTTACAGAAAGCTTCCTACCATTTTGATACTTTTCCACACTCAGAAAATATTCAGATTGAAGGAATACTATTAGTTAGAGAAAGGAAATGCAATCACTTTACTGCCAGGTCTCTTATCAATGCTGTAGAATTTCAATTCTGTCCTAGTTTTCCATAAATTTGCGAATGTATACAATATGCATACATGTGTATATAGCATTGTATATACATGTAGCACACACACACACACCCCATATATATTTGTGATATATAATATATATATATATACACACACACCCCACATATATTTGTGATATATATATATATATAGCACACACACACACACACCCCATATATATTTGTGATATATAATTCATTTAATTGTGTGTAGTCATATACATTTTAAAATTCATACAATATTAAATATGCTCACTAACTTAGAACAAAATATTATTTTTTTGCTATCGTGAAGACGATAGAATTTCTTAGCTTATATATAACCCTAACATTGATAGATAAATATATACCTGGTAGCAGTGACAATTGCTGCACTGAGATTTTCTGAGCTATGTTACTAGGATGACACTCTAGAAGATCAATATTTATGAAATCCTTGTAATTGTCCAGAGGGTCTGGAGTGCCTTCAAATTATATTTCCTCTCTCATTTAATCAGCCACTTCAGCTTATTGCATGATATGGTTAATCTTCTACAATAGTGCTTTTAAAATTTTAATGTATATTCAATTATAAAGTATGACAATAAGAGGTATTTAATCAATACTAGTTGATTTAATAAAATAATTTTTTTGTTCACTAATTGACAACTCTATAGGAAAATTTGCTAACCACTGCATAAAAAAATTCAAATAGTCAAAATAACTGCCATATATACGAAAATCATTATTTATTGATAATTGTATGGCCCAATGCTTATATATTTCTCATTTAAACATCACAATAGCCTTTGTGATAGGAATATTGACTCAATTTTTTCTATGAGTAAATAAGATGCAGAAAAGTTAACAAGTTAACTAATTGTGCTAGGTCACTCCATGAAAGGAATGGCAATAGCATTGCCACTAAGGATCTCTGAGTGTAGGACTGTATTTCTTCCATTATACCATGTGGTCCTTTAAGGACACATGGCTTAGCAGGAAGAGAAAATGAAAATTAAAAAAAAAATGCTATTTGTAAAACTTTGAGTAATTGTTTTTCCTTCCTTTTTAAGTGAATAGAATCAACCCCTAAGTTCCAAAATTGTTTGCTAAGTTGATTGAACAATTTTGGTAATGGGTAATGAATTCTTCTGTGTCCAGTTTTGTAAAAAAGCAACGGATATTCCTGAAACCAGTGAAAAAAATAAAGTACATCTCAAAAAGGCACAAAGTAACAAAGTAACTTTGAAAAGGGCAAGTTTGATTTTCTATTTATATAACACTTCTTTTGTTTAAGACAATAAATTTTGTGGGTTTTTTTTTTTTTCATTCTAGAACATGCCTCCGATTTTTGATTTTAAAAATATTCAGAGGAGACCAGTTCTTCAAGTGAAAATTGTCACTTTGAGACTATGGATGATTTATCAGGTGCAGAACTTTTTGTTTTTTGCAGAATGTCTGATGAGGTGAGATTCTTTCCTAACAACATGATACAGATTAGTATCAAAAGCCTGAACAATATTGCTGAAATCAAGGACATTCCTCAGAAAAGCAATCAATTGTTATGGAATAGATAATGTGTTTTCTTGCAAAGCAAGAGAATAACTATCATGTGGATGTTATTAATCTTTCTTGAAATCATTTTAACATTCCAATGTGCTGTGTTAAACTATTTTTTTCTTTTTAAGGAAAAACAAAAAGTGTACTGATTTATTGTCAAATTACAGGCAGCTATGCAGCTCAATCAAGGACATTAAATTAACTATTTTCCAATAAGTCAGGCTTATAGCTTGCACCGTGAAGTATAAATATGTCTTTAAATTGCCCTTTCATATGGTAAAAGAAAGTGACTCCATTTAGTAGCCAAAGTCAGATATCTCTATATGTGTGTATGGGAGTGCATATTTCTTTCATTTTATTTTTCTTATTTTTATTTTAATTTATGCCTGGGACAAATTTGTTTAAAAAGGAAAACATTTTAAAGAGATTCATGTTAAACAAATAGAAATATACTTTTTTTCAATACTATCTAATTCTGTCATTTCCTCATGATAATTTTAATTTACTGGTAGAGATTCTTGAGAGAATAAATTGTGAGTGTTCTATTGCTCCTATAAATCACTTTGATTGTAATAATCCTAGCTTTCATGTGTACTTTTAAATGATTTTTTTTAGGACTATCACCTGTAAATCGGTCTAAAATTTATTTTTTCATCATTTATGCTTAATATAGTAGCATATTTTACTCATTTAATAGTAAGTAAAAATTTGATATCCCAAATTATGTGTTCCCTCTGATTTTACTAACATATGTTTGTAGCTAAGAAATGCCTATATATTGCCATGGTTCACATTTGAAGTACTCAGCATTCATCTTTTTATTCACTTAGCACTGCCTTGCACAGAGTATACTTTGTTTTACTTGAAGATTCTTTAATTTTGGGGCGCTTGATTTCATTTTGATTTATCAGCATATTAAGGATAATGACAGATTATGCATATTCATTCATTCCTTGTAGCCTATTCTCTGATGAGGGTGGGGAAATTATGTTGGTACAGTAACTCACCATTTATTTCAAATATGTGTTGAGTCATTCCCTCAACAAACATTGTTAAGCATTGTGTTAAACTCTGGGTATAAAACATGGTGAAAATATGTTTCCCGACCTAAAAGAGTGCATAGTCATGGCCAAACATCTCTATGAAAATTTTAATTAAGCATGAGAGTATTACAATGGAAGTACACAGAGTTCCCAACCCTGTGTATAAAATGAAGTTCCCAACACTGTATGCAGTAGTCAAGGAGCTAGGTAACGCTGAAGTTGAGAGTTCAAAATTGTGTGAGAATTATGTTACACAGGCCAGTGTAGGAACCATGCAGGAGAATAACATACTTCATGATGATGAGGCTTATAAATTATAAGATGTAAATCTGTGTAAATTCATCATCAAGTGTAGTGTCGTATAAGTGGTATTGATGAGTATATATTGAATGACAAAATTAAAGATGAAATTATAATGACTTAAACCTAAACAATATGTTCCAGACTAAAGAATACCAAGCAATAATCAACTGTTTTGAAGAGTATTTGCTTTAAGAACCTAACTGATACTAATGAAATTATATCATGTAGATGACTTATTTGCTATTTCAGTGATAATTTTTTTAAATTTCAATCTGAGACATTAATATGCTGAGACATCTCATCACAGACGCATTTCTCTTGGAACACTAATCAAACAAACCAACCAACCAAATAAGTTTTGGGAAATTATGTTACATATCTTAAAACATATTACTATTTCACTTTAGTCTGTTTCTATACTGAGTCAGCTGTAACATCCTGGTCGATCAATTTGACTGATCATGTCTATGCACATGGCAAGATTTATTGGGGTAGAAATGTATATAGGACAGGCAATCAGCTCAGGAACTGATGACAATATCCACCAAATTATATCTACTAATTTTGTACCCCACTGTAGAGATAAAAACACTGCAGTGGAATTGTGTAAAATAAGATTAGAGAAAAGACACTGAAGACTTAATGGAAAAGTTAAAGAGGACTTCTCAGAAGAGAGATCTTTATGTTCATACCGTCAACTCTTAAGAAGCTCATAGTCTAATGGAAGAGTCTAATGTGAAAGCCACTCAAAAAAGTAAAATTTATTTGTGATTGGGATAAATGCTATGAAGTAGTTCAAGATGAACTGAATTCATATATTAAGTAACACTGGAGTGTTAGGGAAGGAAGGCACTTAGCTGAAATCAAATGGTAAGTGGATTGGTCAGATAAGGAGAGAAGGGATATACTTTAGGAAGAATGAATGAAACCTGAAAAACCTGGATCATCAAAGATATGAATATCCAAGAGTCTAAATTAAAAAAAAAGGAAGTAGAGACAATGTAGTAAAAGTATGCTTAGAGGGAAATATGTTGTAAAAGGCCAAAAATAAATATCTTAAGCCATTGGACACATTCAATCATTTAATAAATATTTATTGAGTGCCTATTACATGCCAGAGATTTTTCAAGGTGCTAGAAATATACAACAACAACAATAACAAACAACAACAACAACAAAACTACTATATTAAGAATTTAAAATTGTAGAGAAGATTGGGGAGAAAAAAATGAAATTCTTTTTTAACATACCTAGATCATGGAGAAAAATAGGACAGGATAGGGGGAATAGGAGGGTGTAATTGGGGATACTGTTTTAATATAGGGCAACTAAGGAATGCTTCTATGATAAGGAGGCATTGGAAAGAAGAGAGAGAGGTAAACATGAAATATTTTAGAGAGAGGATCCAAATAAGAAGGAACAAAAATTACAGAGGCTTTGAAGTAGGAGCATACATGGAATATACCAGAAAAAGTAAGTTTAAATAAGATTATTGAGAAATTTTAAGGTAAATTGGATTAGGAAATTCACCAATAATAGGAGGATGATCAGAGGTCCAGGGTGGTGTTTTGTTGTGGCTGTTGTTTGGTTGTTTTTTAGGATGGGCAATATTAAAGCATGTTGTATACAGATGGCAATAAATGAGAAAGGGAAAAATAAAGATTTAGAAGATAAGAAATATTGGCTGGAGCAGTCTTTGAGCAGGTAAGAGGCTACAATACCAATGTAAAGGGCAGAGCCTGGCCTTAAAGAAGAGCATGGAGGAAAGTCAGAGCATATGGGAACAGAGACAGGAAGGATGGTGGATGATATTGGGAGCACAGAAGAATTTTTTATTTACATGTTTGAATGCTTCTGTTTTCTCAGTGGAATGGGAAGCAGGTTCCTCAGCTAAGAAGGAAAAGAGAAAGTGGTTTTGGGTGTTTGAGAAGAGAAGATGTAAAATAGTTATCTCGAGGAGGGAAAGGGATTATGGAAATGCAGGGAAATGTAATAAAATTTGGTCTGGAAGTTAAGGTAAGACTTCTCATTGTGGTTATGTGTTTGCACTCCAGCTATATTCAGCTGTCTGGTTACAGGTATAAAGTAGACAGAGAGTTGGTGCTGGTATGATTAGGACTACGTTTTTGTTGTTGTTGTTGTTGTTGTTGTTGTTGTTTGTTGTTGTCAGGTGTTTTGCTTCTGACAGAAGGAAGGGCTAGTTTTGACTTATGAATAATAAAGATAATCTAGATAAGAAGTGAAATGGGTGGGCTATGAGAAAGTATGAGAATGATGAAAATATTGGAGAGTTACTCCAAACTTCTAAAAGTTAAGTCAGTGTAACCAAAGCAGTACTTGCAAAACTTTTTCAAAGTAAGTTATAATGCTTGTAGGAAAAGTAACTGGTCTGAGAGCTCTAACTGCTCAGGCCTAACCAGATATCCTGAAGAGCTAATAAGATCAACATTGCCACACATTTGTAGTTAAAAAAAAAAAAAAAAAAACCACCTATGAGTGTACCATGCACTTGCAAAGCTATGTATGGAAGGAGGTTGTAGTAGACAAAGAATGAGAATGTAAACTGAGATTATGGGAGATTCTGGCCATCATTATAAGGTGAAGTCCTGTCATTGGTAGATGTTTAACCAAAAATCACAACATATATGTGGCTTTGGGGTAGAAAATGGATTTTCAGGAGACAAAGGTAACATGAAGAGGTTATGCAAATAGTCAGGAGATTATTGTGGCTTTTATTAAGCTGGGAGAAAGAGAAGACATGAAAAGTAATTGGTCTCTCAACCTAATTATGGTATAATGTCAATGAAACTTTATAATGAATAGGATATAATGTCAAAAACAGGAGGAGTCAAGGCTGATACCTTTAATATCTACCCTGATTATCTAGATGGGTGCAGAGCCAACTTACTCTGAAAATATGGGAAATGTTTTGAGAGAAATATTACTGTAATTTGGGACATGTTTCTTTTGAGATGAGTGTGAGATATGGAAGAGAAAATATTGACTACATGGTAGGGTGATGGGTTCAGAGAAAAGATCAAAGATAGAAGGTCACATTTGAGAATAATTTGCATGTAAAATGACTGCCTATATGTTTCACAAAGTCATTAGTTATACATGTGGATTTTTTTATTTATACAAATGAATTTCTTGTAAATTAAGCTAGTTATACTTTGAAAACATTTTAAAACAGAAAGTAAGCAACCCAGCATTCTCTACAATGTGTCCATCAGGCTTATTACAAAAAATAGTAGTGTTATTAGCACATAGTAGCCCATGCAAAAAAAAAAAAAAATAGGGAATTTTTGAAATTAATTCGATTTAAGTATATTTGCTGTATTTAAATACTATGAAGAGTGATATCAGAAACATGGCAGAGTGAGAGATGTCCCCACATCTCTCCACTTGAAACAATAAGCTGAACATCTAAAACTCAACAAAAAACACCCAACCTTTACACCAGCATATCTGAGCATGGAATCTGCACATAAGAGCTACTACAGATAAGAACTCAGGGAGTAGTCTTGGAGAAACAAAGAAGCTATATCTCCTAGCCTGAGCTCCCTGAAGGGAAAGCAGGGGGAGAAGGTGAAGCAGGTTCCTTGAACAGCCCTGCTTGAGAGAGCTGTGAGCTTCACGCAGTGGCAGTGCCAAAGGATCAGGGCAGAGAGCAGAGAAGTGGGAATGACAGAGAAGCAACAGTTGATTATTACCAGCCGTGGCTGTGAAATGCGAGGCTGAGCTGCAGCCCCCATCCCCTAAGTCAGAAGACCCCTCCCCCCATATCCACCAAGGCAGAACACCGCGGAGCACCAGGGGAATCTGAGCAAACACTACGGAAACTGTTGCTAACACTGACAGAGACTGAGACTGAGAGTAGCGAGTGTGATTGAATATTTATAAGAAAAAAAGGCATTAATAAGACTTTATATAAAGCAGAGATCCAAGAGGCTTAGTTGCCACCTACTGTTAACCAAAAGAAAATGTCTTCTTTGCAAAAGGCTAAAGAGAGAACTTCATATAATAAATCTTCTTCTGGAAAAAAAAAAAAAAAGCAGAATACACTTCCATTAATGCACAAGTGGAGAAATAGTCCATTAAATACCATAAACAATCAAGGTGACAAGGCAGCTATGGAAGAAAGTTAAAAATATCTAGAAGATAAGCTTAAAGGCATAGAAATATGCAACTTAAATGACAGAATTCAGGATGGTACTTCTGAAAAAACTCAATGAGATCCAAAATAATTCATATCAACAATCTAGAAATTGAAAAAAACAACTAGATGAGAATGAATTTTTTAACAAGGAGATTGAAACCCTCAAAAAGAACAGAATATATCTTCTGGATATAAAAAACACAATGAAAGAAATGAAAAACAAAATAGCAAGCTTGAGAAATAGAGTCGTTCAAGTGGAGGAAAGGATCTGTGATATCAAAGACATAAATCTAGAAATAAATCACAACGAGAGAAAATAATAAAAAATAATGAAAGAGAAATACAAGAACTAGCTGATACCATCAGGAGAGGAAACATAAGAATAATGGGCATTCTCTAAGGGGAGGAAAATGAGCAGAGTTTATAAAGCATTTTCAGACGAATAGTTGATGAAAATTTCCCAAATCTAAGGAATGAGCTGGAGCTTGGAATTCAAGAAGTCAACAGAATACCAGATTATCTCAACCCAAAAAAGGCCTTTGCCAAGACACAGTATACTAAAATTATAAAAAATCAAAGACAGGGAAAAGAAACAGTAACCTATAAAGGAAAACCCATTATATTACCATTGGACTTCTCAGCATAAACCTTACAAGCAAGAAAGGAGTGGAATCATATATTCACACTATTAAATGAAAGGAACAACTAGCCAAGAATAATGTATCCAGCTAAGCTCTCTTTTAGATATGAAGGTGAAATAAAGACCTTTCCAGACATACAAAAATTGAGGGAATTCTCCAATATAAAGCCTGAATTATAGGAAATACTGAAAGAGGTCAGCTCACCTAAAACAAAATAA
>NW_006433716.1:1881966-1883981 GCF_000325575.1 Pteropus alecto | reverse complement strand
AGATTAGTATAGAAGCACAAAAGACTCCGAGTTGCCTAAGCCATCAAGAGAAAAAAGAACAAGGCTGGAGGCATCACTCTGCCTGACTTCAAATGATACTACAAAGCAACAGTAATCAAAACTACGTGGTATTGGCAGAAAAACAGACACACAGATCAGTGGAACAGAATCAGGAGTCAAGAAGTAAACCCATTTTTATATGGGTAAATAATTTTCCACAAAAGATCCAAAAACATACAGTGGAGAAAGGAAAGTCTCTTCAATAATTGGTGCTGGGAAAACTGGGAAGCCACCTCAAGAGAATGAAACTAGACTGCTGCCTATCACCACAGAACAAAATTAACTCAAAATGGATTAAGGACCTAAATTGCACAGAAAAAAAAAAAATAGGAACTAAATTTTTAGACCTTGTACTTAAAGAAGATTTTATTTATTTAACCTCAAAGGCAAGGGAAGTAAAAGTGAAAATAAATGAATGAGACTACATCAAACTAAAAAGCTTCTGCACAGCAAAAGAAACCATCAACAAGGTAGAGACAACCATCCAAATAGGAAAATATATTTGCAAGCAATGCCTCTGATAAGGATATGACATTTCTCCTAAGAAGACACATAAATGACTAACAAACATATGAAAAGATGCTCAACATCGCTAGCTATTAGGAAAATGCAAGTCAAAACCACAATGAGATATCATCTCACATCTGTTAGAATAGCTGTTATCAACAGGACAAGTAATAACAAATGTTGGAGAAGGGCCAGAGAAAAAGGAACCCTTAAATACTACTGTTGGGTCTACAAATTGGTATAGCCACTATGGAAAACAGTATGGAGTTTCTTCAAAAAACTAATTGATCTATCATATTTTCCAGGAATCCCTTTACTGTGTATTTACCCCAAAGACTTGAAAGCCCATATCCAAAAAGATATTTGCACATCAATGTTCATAGCAGCATTATCTACAGTGGCCAGGACATGGAAGAAACCAAAGTGTCCTACAATAGATGATTGGCTAAAGAAGCTATGGTACATATATATATATAATGGACTATTACTCAGCCATGAAAAGAGATGAAATACTTCCATTTGTGCCAACCTTGAAATAATCATGCTAAGAGAAATAAACCAGACAGAAAAAGTTGAAAACTACATGATGTCACTTATATGTGGGATATAACCTAAAAGCAGCAAACAAACAGGACAAACAAGCAGAGACTTATGGACATGGACAATAGACTTGTGATTACCAGAGAGTAGGGGAGTGGGGGGAGGGAGGAGGTAACTATGGGCAGTGAATACACAAGCAATGTATATATATATGCCTTACAGTTGAGTTGCACGACTATAACTTATTGGATTTCCTTAACCAATGTCACCATAATAAAAAAAAAAATTATAGAATTTCATTTTCCTAATCTTGATAACTGTATTATTAATTGAATTTAATTAAATTTAATCAAATTACACTGAATATCTTGGCATACATTTTTATTTTTTTTTCTTTTTTAGATTCTTACACATATATGAACATATAAAGGCCAAGTTTCCTCATTTGCATGTAATGGACTGATTGCCAACTATAATTTAGAAAATTTTAATGAGATACTCTGCGTGAGTGCAGAGCTCCACACACAGAGACAGATCGTCATTCGGGAGAAATTTTAGGTTTATGTTGCACCCACAAAATCCAAATATGCTGAATCTAAAAAAGAAATCAGAGAGAGGGAGGGGACAGCCACTCTGAGGTTATATTTTTACCCTGTATGCTGGCTACTGAATGCAGATTTTCTTGTTTCTCAGATGCTATTCTTATTCGTTAGAGCCCATATTGTATTTAGAATCAACAAAGATCAAAGCAGGAGCAGTTATCAGGAATTCATAGTTTTAACTTTTCTTTCTCCATGGTCAGTAAAGAACCATTTTCATCTCTTAAACTTTTATTACATTTTTGAATTTGAAAGATATTACATATAAAGATATTATATATAAGTATATTATATATACAAGAATTTTAT
>NW_006433716.1:1873827-1881942 GCF_000325575.1 Pteropus alecto | reverse complement strand
TACATATAAAGATATTATATATAAGTATATTATATATACATAAGAATTTTATATATAATATATAAAATCACACTATTTTTCTTAAGGTAAAGATATCATAAGTTTATTTGTCCATTCTCTTACTGAATAACATTTAAGCGTTCCATGTTTTTCCTAATTATAAAGAATGTAGTAATTTAAGCCTCTCTATTTGCCTAAGCATGAACTTTGGCTCATAAATGTTAATGTGAAGTATTCTTATTGACTTTATAAGTAATAAATATATAAGATAAATAGCATAAATATAATTGTACTTTTGATTTTATTGTTAATTCAAATATGTCCTTTAATAATTGTTGAAAATTTTTGATTTTCTCAATTATTGGCTTCATAAGTAATGCTGCAAGAAACATCTTTGGTATATTTTTATCTATTTGTTTCATGATTATTTTTTACACCAGGTATGGGATTTTTGTCTTAGTGTGAGTATGTACTTTTGCTGACTTTTAAAACAGGTAAAGGATTGTGCTAATATACCCAATAGACATATATGTATACATGTATGTGTGTACGTATGTATGAGAGAGGTACTGGTATTTGCTTAACAACCATAATTGACTTCACAGATAAACAATAATCTGAATGTATCACCCTGCTTACTTCTCTAGCAACATCTTGAGAAACGCTTTCCATTATTCACTAAATGCTTACTAAGCTTCAGGACATCCATGTATGGTGTTTCTTCTACCTGGAATATTCTCCCTTTCTCCTTACATCCTGAATCTTTCTTATTATTCAGTTATCTGCTTGAATTAAATCTCAAAGAGTATTAACCTGACTTGCTCTTTAAATTAACCTCTCTTCCAAATCACTTTTCTTTCCCACAACTGCTGTCTACTTCATTCATCACAGTTAATAAAACTTAATAATATATTTGTGAAGACTTGTTTTTCTGTTTTGATCCTGAGCTTTACAACTCCATTAGGGCCAAGAGATCTTGTCTTTTCTTTCATTACTGTGCATTCAGAATCTAGTACATTGTCTAAAAGTTAGGGCTAAGTGAATACTTGCAGAATTGATAGGCAAATGAATGAATTACCAGAGGTAGGAGACTAATTTATTTTTCTTTTCAATGAATTATGAAATAAAACTCTAAATGCATATAACCAATCATAAAATATTTCAAAATTCATTGTAATTACAAGGTTTTATTTTTCTTAGATTAGTCAATAAATTATATCATTAAGAAATATCCAAATGAAACACAATTTAAACAAGTAATAACTAGCTCAATGATAGTGTAGTATTCTTTCAATTCATCATGCCACTGACTTGTTCATTGACACTGAACCAGTTAAGAAAATCAGGAAGATAATACTTCACTATTATCTTCGTTGTGTGGCAGAAAACCACACAACGAAAGCATTTAATCAATTTAATAAGCATTTTTCAAACACAGTTTATGAGAAATAATTGTTTTCATAGCAACATTAGAATTCCCAAGCAATTGTAACTTCAATCAAAAATTGATTGCTAATAAACTCTGTTTTGAGATCTAAGTAATGCATATAACTACATATATTTCACAAATGTTTTTTAGACAGATTTTTTTAATGTTAACTACTATCAACTCTATTCTGAAACAAATGTAATTTTAAACTATTTTCATTCATTTTTCCCCTAAAGTTTTTTTCCGAAGTTTTGCTGGGCATTACTATTATTATATACTGCTATGAAAGGGAATAATTTGGCAACAGCAACTTAGAAAAAAGATAGCCTTACTAGAGTAGTCTGAATGATTTTTTCTCTTTTATAAATGTAACCAATTTATCCCTGCATGTCACCACAGCAATCATATTCAGACCCTAAAGAATTTAGTAGTTATTCAGTTCACAGTTCTCAGATATCAGTTGTCTTTCCTCTACTCTTCCTTCTTTCTCTCCTCTTCAGTTCTGCCTATTATCTAAAAGATATACAACCATGGATTTGAATAAAATGGTGTTGCTATTCTTTCATAAGTACTAGTTACCTTTAAGTGATCTTCAAGAATATCCTGTTTACCGCCCTTTTTTTGGATGCTCAAATTTCAGATCAACTCTATAGGAAATGCACCATAACTTTTAATGACAAAGTCCAAGTTGTTATGATGAATGGCTGTCCCCTAGTCCTGATTGACACCAGCGGGTTGTGGAGGATGACATATTGTCAGACAACAGATCAATCTGTTTTATCCATTAAGTAATGAGGAATGAAAGGGCAGAGGCATTAGTAGAGGAATGTTTTCTGCGATTACCTGGAGGCCTAGTAAAGATGTTTGTAAATCAAACATGTTAGCAGATTGCATATACTTAATATATATGCAGTGGTAGGCATATTTGAGTGATGAGAATCAAATACTCAACAGATACCTTCAACAATAAAACCACATAAAAAATGGTGAGAAGAAAGGTATTGAACAAGCTGTGAATGTAAAGCTTAGCATCCCCTTGGGATGCTAAGAATATGCAGAGTAGAGGAGTAGAAGGTAAAACAGTCTGGATTGTAGATGTTTGAAGATTAGGAAACTGCATTAAGTATTAGTTATTACTTTCTTTTCATGTGGTTTTTTGATTGACAATTAGAATTCATAGGAATAACGAATTGCAAAGCATTTGTCTTGGGGTTCATTTCACAGAAGCTGTCTGTGCCTGAGATATATCAAGCAATATGTATTTTATCTAATTTGTCAACTCAAAATTTGTAGTTTTCAGTGAAATCATAGCTAATTTTCTTAGACTTAACAAACTAGAATTTATGTGCCACCTTTTGGTTATATGATGTGTTTGAATGAAAGCTTAGGATTTAGGATAGAAACATGCTAATGCCATGGTTCTTAGGTGACCTTTGAACTTACCTTCCAAAATAAGTATATCTCACCATAGGGATATTTTTGTTGCTTTTTTTGTTTGGAAGTGAGCACAATGTCATAGGTGAATTTAACCAAAAAGAGAAATTTTTCATAAGGACAGAAGGAGCATCTCTAACTATCTAAGGAATAAGATGCAACTAAGCCGTAGAGATAGATTTTAGCCTGGGACTCAGGAAAATAAATCAATCTTTATTACTCTTTCTCTTTCTCTTTTCCCTTCTCACTCTCACTTTCCCTCTCTTGCTCTTACTCTCGTTCTCTCAATATCATTTCCATTTTCATTTTATACAACCCTTTCTATTTAATTCGTACAGACTATATACTTCTTTCTTTGTAAAGACCAGATGGGTACTCTTAATATTTCACTTTTTAAAAAAGATCTTTCCTCTCTGAATGTGCAGTCATACAGAAGAAATTATTAGGTCTACATTCCAAGTCTCCAAACCAAACTTTGGTTGGCACAATTTATGCTGGATGCCCAAACCTGGACCAACCAGCTATGGCCAAAAAAGTGAAAAGCCAAGTATTAAGAGTGTACCTATGACCATGTTGACAAAGAGAGAGGCTGTTTCCAGAGAATGGGAGACAGTTGCTCCCAAAGGGGCTGTATGACTGCCAAAACAATAAGTTGCTAATATAAAGAAAGAATGTTTTTGAAAAATTCCAGTGAAAGAAATAATCATATATAGAACCTTATGTTTCATAAACTTCTATTACAAGATTGTTGGTGCCTCTGGGAAAAAATTATCGCCCCTAAAACAAATACAAACCTATCTGAGATTGCAATAAATTTTTAGTTACCAAAAATTTTAAGGATCAAACATTTATTTTCATCATATAAGGACATATCTTATCAATTGCAAATGAGTAAAACTCAATCTATAAGGAATCCTGGTCCCAAAGGCTTATAGATGCCACTAGTGTTTGGAAATGAGCAGTCAGTCTACACTAATCGCAACATGGATCCAAAAAAAAAAAAAAAGCAACAATTAAAATGCCCATTATGAAGGAGATGGTGCACTGAATTATTTGCTAAGTGAAAATGCTTTATAGAGCATATGCAACAAATTATATGAAGAACTAAGTCTCTGACTTAAAAATTATATAATTATAATTTCAATATGTTAAGTTCAAATGAAATGGTTAGAGACAACAAAAATGCTACAGTCAAATCTAATTGGTATTTTGATCTTCAGTTTCCTGATTTTTGTTTATTTTTTTCAATATAAGCACCTTGAAATGATAAGTTTATATTAGAGGTTATTTAGCCCAATTTCTTATACTCCACAGGAATGTTTTTTGCCATCTTTTTCTCTATCCCTATACTCAAACATTTCTATGACCTGTGCCAAATACCAGGGTTCCCAGAGACTTCACTAGTCTATCCACATTATGACATCCCCTCAAACTGAACCAAATAAATATTTTAAACTTCATTTTCTCAGAGCCCTTTTAGCTGCTAGAGAAACTAGTACAATTGTATATTAAATTTTAAGTTACTAATAAGGAACAAAAATAGTAGATATCATATACCAAAATTAGTTGGAAAAAAGGAACTCTTGTACAATTTGCAAAAAAGGATGTACTAAAAACTCATCACATAATATATAAGCTCTCTTTCACATTAAGAATATAAAATTGTTCATGTGAAGATTCAAGAGATTTTAAGTTTATTTAGAAAGAACTGAGACTTATATCATCAAAACAATAAGAGGTAGAGTGTTGGCAGGATTGTGGAGAAAAGAGAATTTTTGTACACTGTTGGTAGGAATGTAAATTGGTGCAGCCACTATGGAAAACGGTATGGTGATTCCTCAAAAAATTAAAAATAGAACTATCTTATGACCTTGCAGTTCTACTTCTAGGTATATATCCAAAGGAAATAAAAACAGGATCTTGTAGAGACATCTGTACCCACATGTTCATTGCAGTATTATTCACAGTAGCCAAGACATAGAAACAACCTGTGTCAGTCAATGGATGAATGGATAAAGATGTGGCACATGCACACATATCTTAAAACTCTAAATCAGCCAGATTTAGAATGCAGTAGACAATAATTAATAGTCAAGTAAAAATAACCTGGCTCTATTTAACTTTTAGCACCCACACCTTTTCCACCTTCAAGGTGAGTGGAGCTAGATGTGAACAGTATATTCTAAGGCAGAGATCCCCAACCCCTGGGCTGTGGATCAGTATCCATCCATGGCCTATTAGAAACTGGGCCTCACAGCAGTAGGTGAGCAGCAGGCTAGCCAATAAATCTTCATCTGTATTTGCAGCTGCTCCCTAGCACTAGCATCACCACCTCAGCCTGACTGCAGATCATCAGGCATTAGATTCTCATAGGAGCAATGGCCCCTGGTGCCAAAAATGTTGGGGACCACTGATCTAGGGACTTCTCTGATGGCTGCAGGCCTAGCAAGGCTAAGGGAAATAGCTATAACTTTTAATCGTATTGGAAGTTTGACCATTTCATTATACTGGACATTAGACAAGTAATTGGTGACAGAGTGACTGTAAAGCTTTCTATTACTTAAAAGTAATTAAAGAAACGATGGCTTTGCCAGAGTTTTCATCCAGGAGTGGGGGAAAGTTCCATCTGGAAAAAATTTAAAAAGGCAGTTGGGAGACAAAGTAAGTTTGTTTTGTGATTAGTCACCATGAATCATACTAGATACTAAAATATCTCAATTTGTGCTGTTCAATGCAGTATTTGAACAACTTGTGGTATTCATTTATCTATTCATTCAAATATCTGTTGTGTATATTATGTCGCTTTTCTAAGCATTGAGAATACAACAATTAACAGAAGTAATCTTTCATGGAGTGTTAATTGAGCTTTCAGTCTAGTGTTAGAAAAAAAATAAATAGACTCACAGTATTGAAAGATAGAGGAGGTAGAGTGCTATAGGGGTGCTGTAAGAACTATGGGAATATGTAGCTGTGGAACCCAATTTGGATTTGGGGAGTGAGAAAAGGGATGCCAAATTAAGTTGTATCTAGATAGAGATTTTTAAGTATGAGTAGACATTAGCCTAATGGGCAAGCTGAGGAAGAATGTTCTAGGCAGAGAGACTAATTCCGAAGCTGAGAGAGCATGTGCAAAAATTAAAATGACATTGGATTATGAATCCTATAGAAAATAGAATGATTCTAAAGAGAATTTCAAAAAAATAGAACTCTAGAGATAAATAGCCCCCATGATGAAAAGTAGTATAAAAGATGCTAGCCAAGTATGACTTCATTTTCAAGGACAATCAGCATTCATTGAAGGATTTTCAATTGGAAATGTATTTTCATACAAACAAATAATTTTCTGAAAATAATAGTAGACATTTTTGACACCAGCAGTGTGTGCAGGGAGTTATTTTAGATGGGCAAAGAGCTTGTGCCCACACATATTAATGATTTAAACATATATTTTGGAAACCTACTGTCAGGAGAATTACAGATATTTTATTTAATCTTATTTTGTCAGGATACAATTTAACTTTTGTTATCTTCATCTTATAGGTAAGAACGCTGAGTTACAGAATGGTAAATGTGTAGCTCAGGATTACACAGCTAGAAAGTGGTGGAGCAAGAAATAAAACTTAAATCTTTAACTCTAAAGTCTAGGCCTTTCTCTTATCTACTGCCATGCTTCTAACCAAATGTCAGGAAAAGCTGAATCATTTAACCCAAGGGTAATTGATTCAAATTTCAAATTCGAGTGAATGCATTTCAGTTTTATTAAGCTGAAATGACTTGCTTTTAGCACCGAGGGATTTTTGCATTATTTGCAGTTTCATGGACATGGGCTTATAACTATAGCCTGCTTTTTCTCTTTGGTTGTAAAATTATTCCCATTTACCCTCTATAATGCCATGTATTTGTATGGTTATCAATCCACAAATTCTCCTCCTCTCTCTAATGATACATATTCTGGCAATCTTCAAGGCCTTTCTTGCATAGTTCTAGTTCTGGGACTCACTGGTTTTATTGGATTACACCAACAGTAACATTATACTGTAGGCCTGTACATTAGAATGATGTATCATAGTAATTCTACTGCAGTTATTCTAGTATGATTTAGATTGTAATCCTAAAGCATTATCTAGATATAACACTAAAGCAATCTCTGAGGAAATTTTGTTCATTCCAGTCAAGGAAAGGAAAGTCCTATTTTATACATGAATTATTAAAGATGTACTTAAAGGGATAGCAGTCCTTTTAATTTGGCAAAGCTCATTGTTTTAATTGGTAAAAGTGACAAATTACCTAAAGCTTGCAGTATTCAGAGCCAAAGGAAACAAAAGAAAAAGAAACAAAGAATGAAAACTTGGCCTAGAACTGAACTGTGTCTATAAGAGAGGAAAAAATCCTAGCAATTGTTTGACAGAGCTACCAGTTAGTGTTCTACTCCATAAAAGAGATCATAAATTTAAATGTATTTCTGCACAGTTAAAGGATGTAAACATAGATACTTTTATAAAACACAGTGAAAGAAAATAATCTGTCAGACCCTTATAAGTGACTAAACATGCTATTAAAGCAGATGAAAAACCTAGTGGATCAGTACTTGCTTTAATACAGATGGAAACACCTAATGTCCCCAGAATTTAGTACTTAGAATTTTATATTGATGACAATTCTTTTATCATAGCTTAACCAGATATTAGTAGACTACAAGGAAGAGAGTAGCTTCTATTCCATACTCTGATGCTTCTAAGTTTATCCAAGCATCCTCACAGTTCTCTGACTATTTTCTTCGGAACAATTGGTACAAAAAGAATTAATAAGTTAATAAAATATAAATTAACAATTTACAACATTAAGAACCCCAAATAAATGGTTATTTTCTTTACTTTTGCAGTACTGATCCAGGTTGAAGATCTGAGTGTATAGAGCAACGGTCCCCATAGTCAAAGTCTGAGCCACTATCAGGCACATAGGAAAACCTACACAGTGGTTTTCTTCATCTTGTTATTTAAAGGTTTTCAAATATTCACAAAAGTTTCAAGAGTAATAGTATAGTTATCACTATACATTCCACGCGGATTTAATAATAGTTAGAATGTTTACATGTTTGTTTTATCTCTGTGTGTATACACACACATACACACAGCTATAGATACTTTTGCTGCTGAACTATTTAAAAAGAAGTTTCAGATGTAACTACTTTATCCTTAAATACATCAGCATGCATAGCCTAAGTAAAAGGTTTTTCTTCTATATAATTAATA
>NW_006433716.1:1856101-1873469 GCF_000325575.1 Pteropus alecto | reverse complement strand
AATTACATAATATATCTAATATCTACATAATATTCAAATTTTCTCAATTGTCTTTGATTTATTTCCTAAACCAGAATGCAATCGAGACCCATATATTACAGTTTTTTTAATTAATAAATTTTATTTTTTAGAACAGTTTTAGGTTCATAGCAAAATTGAACAGAAAATAGTCTCCAATATATTATATTTTTAAAATTTTCTCTTAAACTCTTTTAATGTAAAACATACCTTTATTATTTTTTTTCCCTGATTACATTGTCTTGTGAAGAAACCAACGTGTTATAAAATGCCCCACAGTCTAGATTTGTCTGATTTCTAGTGGTGTCAGGTAATATGCGACTATTCACTTTATTTTATGTAAATAGAAAAAATAGCTCTAAAACCCTGATTATATTCAAGTTGAACTTTTTTTAAACAATATTACTCTTTTTTATTGATGACACTTCATAAATGCATCACATCAGGAGTCACATCTGTCAGCCTGTGATGCATAATATTAGCGATGCTGTTAGATGAATTGTTTAAAGGGTAACCTGTAGGTGTCTTCATTTTAGAAGTCTGACTTTTCCCTATGCAATTTACAAATAATCTCTGGAGTAATATGTGGCACTGTGGGAATATCTTTTCCCCCAAGAATTTTTTAATCTAATTGTTTTCAATGCACTGATAAACCATATCTGAATTAATGGTGGGAACTGCAAATTGGTAACTTAATAATTCTATTGTTTTAAGATTTATTAGCTATAAAGAGCCCTTCTTGATCAATACTTTGTCATTTTTAAATCTAAATTATTCAATTGTTTCTTTGAAAAAGGTGTTGAAGGATTTATTACCACATTAGGGTGAGATAACTTATTTTACAGTACTAATTTTGAGTATTTACTTTTCTTTATAAAATTTTGTATAGTTTTATAATAAATTGAACACACAAAAGGTTTGTAATTAAAAATCAAGGGATATTGAAAATTAATTTTCTTCCAATTTCAAGTATTGTTTAATTATTCCGTTTGGGAATAAAAATCTACATTTTTTAAGTACTTACTGTGGCCTGGTCGATTTGTAAACTAACAGCTATCCTTAGAAGTAGAAATAGCATTTTTAGAAGAGATAGTATATAAGAAAATGTATATGGTTAAAAATATTTCCAAATATTGAATTACAAAAAAAGTTTCAGAGCCAAGATTAGAACCTACATATTTTTCCCTTCAAGAAAGCTTTGCTTTCTATATTGTTCCTTATTAGCTCTCTTCTACACAGCCATAAGCTTCATGTTATGTGTATCAGACTTTCCAATGCACGAAGCTGAGGTGGACTTGGAATCTATTGAAAAAAAGTGGATTTGATTAGAGTTTTAAAATGTACGCCAAATTTTGTTTTTATTCAGATATGTGAGGCCAACAGATCAGGAGGCTATTTCCACTGAAAAATTGTTACCCACAGTTCCCAAGAGGAAGAAGCATGCCACACCACTCAGGACCAAATGAGGAAGCGCCACTGTTCAGGAGTCAGAAGGAATGAAGAGAAAGCATGGGCCGGGCCAGAGGCTTTTTTTTTATGGTTTTCACAAAAAGGAATGAGTAAAGCAGGGTAGGCAAGCTGAACAGGTTTAGGATTGGATAGTTTGAATAATTCCAGTGGGCTCTAGAATGTATGGGTACCTGGCCTTGGGGTGATTTAGGAGAGGGGAATAGTGTCATAGGACTGCAGGAGCCTGACAAAAGGACGTATGGATTTGGGATTGGCTGGTTTTTATTTAAAAGGCATGCTATTGGCAAGTTGTTTGCTATCTCTAGGAATTAGCTATCCCTGAGTTGGGCAGTTCCTCCCTGAGTCTGAAAAGTCCCAAGATGTCAAGACATCATAAAATACAAAAAAAAAAAAATTAACACTGAACATTGTCCAAAAGTTAAAGAACTATATATAAATGAGTTAGATAGATTTCCCTGTGAAATTATTTAATATTATGAGATTCTGCACTATTATAACATATAACCATAACTAATGCAAACTGTTATGTCATGTATCCATTAAAAAATGTTAAACTCCAATTTAAATCAGATGATTTGTCTATGTTAAGGAATGAATTTTCTTTTTAATCAACACAGAAGCACAAGGTACATTTACATAGAAGTATATTAAGAAAATCTTGCCAGTAATATAACTATAATTTTATTTTTAAGGAAACCTAAATGTTATTTTCATAAATCATCAGCAATTTTTTATTATAATTTATTGTGCTGTATATTAGCATATTGTTCTAGGTCCTCTGGTACTTTAATTTAAAAAGATTAATGTTTTGTATATGTACTTTATGTATACTTCGTGTGCAATAGGGACATTTTATATAGTTTACAATATTGTCACGATAGATACCATTTTCCCAAAGCAAAGTAATTTATTAAACTTTCACTCTCAATGTCTTTATTAATTTTAATAGCAATTCTGTTATTGGCATAGAATGACAGTTCTACATTTATCAGATGTCAGTGGCAATGATATAAGATTTACAAGATGTTAGGTGACTTCCATCTGGGTAGCACTGGAGCATCTGCCAGTGCATATGATCAAGCAGAGGACAGACACCAAGTGCTGAAAAGCAGCAGTCTGACTCTCATCTTGTTGGATAAACACAGTATTTTTGGCTCCACCATTGTATCAGTGGAACTAAAATAAGTCTATGGCAATCAAATTAGTTTCTATAAATAGTTACGACTTTATTTTTAACACCTAGGATATTAATGTGGAAATGACAAATAATAGGAAATCAGTTTTCTGATATTTAATTCTATTATTTACTGGATCTATGATAAACTTCAGAATACCTCTTGCTCTGAATAAACCTTTCTTTAGAAAACAGACTAGTTCATGGTAACTAGGGTCAGGTTTCCCCATTAAGGTTTCTACATGCCAGTTATTCAGTTAGGTTTGCTCTTTTTTATTCCATTGAATATTTAATGACATGTGCCTTACATGCTCTGGCTTTGTCAAAAAAGGAGATAAATCAATAGAAATTCATCATTTCTGTTGTTTGTTTTTTGAGTTTATTGTTGTTCATTAGGTAGATCTAAATTTATCCAAAATCAAAAAATTGTGCTTGCTTTCAGAGATGCATACGTATAAACAGATAAAAACAAAAAGAAATAAGACAAGTGAAAGAAAGATAATATTTTAAAAAGTGAGAAAACAAAGCCAAAGTCAAGATTGATATACAGAAATTCCAATTTTAGTCAGTATTCAACCACAAGCTGGGGTGGTGTTTTTCACAGCCAAAGCTAGAGGACAACTGGCTTAGTTATGAGAGGCACAGAACTCTAATTTATAAATGGTGGACATTGGCAAGTAAAACTGTAGTTCCTTTCAATGTTAAAATGACAATGTGTAATATATTTAAAGAGTAGAAAAGTTGATTTTTAGAGGCTCTACAACCACCCCATTATTTATTTGATTATTTGTAATTGATAGTAAATATCTTATTAGATTCTTTAAAAAATGTTTTTTAAAGAATTATTAAATTATTGACCAAGAGTGAAAGTAAGTAGAAATTATGTTCAAGAAAATTTTTTAAAATTTATTTTGTTTAAGGAACTTGATTTATTAAAATGGCATAATTAATTTTAACTATAGCCAACATATAGAAATGAGCCAGGTTTATTAATGGCCTCTACAAACACAAAGGTACACCATATCTCTTTTCTCATCATGGTCTTTCAAGGCTTCTCACTTTATTGTGGCGACACTGCAAAGATAAAACATACAGTAGATTTAGTCGGAGCATATGGATTTGAATCTCAGCTATCACTTGATATCATTGTTGCATTTTAGGCAGATTCTTTTTTTTCTTCAAGGATTCAGAACCTCTTTTTTACACACTAGTTTTCTCTTTATCATGGACAAAATTTGAGAAGCAATGTGCTGTCAGCAAATGTACGGGCTTTGTATGTATCTAGATAGCCATGCTCTACAGTTCTACCATCTTAGAACTACTTGAACTTAGGCATAGGTGTTGAAGCTCTCTGAGCCTCCACTTTCTCAACCTAGAAATGGAGATACTGGCAGTATTTCACATGCTACCTCTTTACATTAATTCAAATATGCATGTATTTTGGACTTTTTTATTCCTTCTGATAAAAGAAACAACTTAAGTACAGAAAAATTAAGATTTTAAACAAGAGATACACCATACAACTATTCTATCTAGAAGTGCTTTGTTAAAAAAATAATGTAACATCAATTAATGTAATCACATTGTGTTAATATAAGGACATACAAGCTAAAAGACATTTTTCCGGGTGTACATCTCTCACTTTATTTATAAGAAATATATAGAGCAATCATGAAACCAGAAAAATCTCACATAATATTAACCAAAATATCTTATTATTATATTGCAAACTATAGTTAAAGTCATTAAGAGAGAAACGTGGTTAGGGCAAGAAAGGAGAAATCTTTGAAATCATATAGGCATATTCTTAAATACTAATTCCTTCACTTTTTGGTGTATGATGTGCCCAAGTTATTCATTTCCTTGAGCTTTAAGCTTCAGTTCTGTAAAATGGAGCAAATAATACCTACTCAACAGCTATAATATAAGAATTATAGTATAAGGATATACTTAAATAGAATATCCATTTAATCATTAGTTAGTTTCATTCAATGGCCTCTGAAGAGACTGAATATTGGAAAATTCTGAAACAAAAAAGCATGTGAAAAAGCTTAGATGTGCAATGGTCAATTCATGTAAACAAAGTTCACCGGTATTTGTTTTTTTTTAATTTAGTGTGTGTGAATTTTTGGTTGCTTTAATATTAGTTTGTACTCTATTTAAACCCAGTTATTTTATTTTCTTAAGTTATTTTATTCTCTTTATTTTTGCTGGCCTATTCTTTTTTCCTATTTTAATAAAGAATTAATTTTACAATGCTATAAAAAGTAAAAAATACATTTTTAAGCCTTCATTGTTTTATATTTATGTGCATTTTATTATGAAGATTTAAAACATACAAAATAGTAGAAAGTCAGACAAGGAATTCTCACGTAACCTATAAGCCAGATTTTAAACTTACCAATATTTTGCCACATCTAATTAACAGACATGGTCTGCCTATTCATTGTTTTCTTTGATGAAGTATGAAAAAGCAAATTCCTTATGCCATGCTCATAACTACTTGCTTTTATTTTTAAAAATATAATTTTTTACGTAGTCACAAAGACATTCTCACATCTAATGATATTAATGCTTAGTCCTGTTTTCTTCTAGTTTTAAATAAATACATGGCCTTCAAAGTAAAAGTATTTTTTTTTTTTTTTTACTATGTTGGGCTCTATTCTATAATTACACTGAATTATGTCACAAGCTCAAAAGATTACTTTACACTCATCTAAGTGAAAATAATTATTTGTAGCCCTGAAAGTATGTAAAATATTCAAAATAAAGCCAAGTATTACTTTATAGACTACAAGATCTAATAAGTCAATACCCACCTTTTGTTTATGGAATCTAACATCATAAAATATTAAAACACATAAATGTTTCTAGTGACAATTCAGGGTATGACTAGTTTGATTCATAAAGTCATGCTTATCTTTATGTTATTTTATATTTAGTAGCATATAGATCTGAATAGGTGAAAAAAAATCAATCAATATCATATCTACTTAACAGTCCTAGTAGGATTTCTGATTTTTTAAAGTATTGTTTTAATTGCATGAGTACCCTTACTAAACCTTGTAAAATCATCATTACAAGAGCACACAAGCAAAACTTGTATTAATTTAGCACTTCTTATGATTTTTTTTAAACAGTTAGGTGTCAGGAAAACCAGTTATTCCATGTTTTACATTAATGAAGGGTTTTAACACCTGAAATTAAAGAGTTACACAACTATTAGAAGTTCAACGAGAACAAAGGAAAGGGAAGCTTATGCCAAAGATTTTATTCTCCAGAAGCAATATGCAGCTTTCAAGAATGTGTCCCTAAGAATCTGGAAATCTAAGAACCTCACAGGGAATCTTTTAAGCAATTGACAGGAAGCTGTGAATACTGTAAACTCATAAAGCATATGATGCCCCAGGAGCCATTGCTAAGTGGTCAAAGTGAGTGATTGGTAACTTTCTAGGAATCTTCTGTGAACTTAAAGTCTGCCATACACCATGCTTCTGCCTTCCTGCCTCCAGAGAACAATGGCTTTTTAGCCTTTCTTTTTAGCCTTTCCATTTCACATGAGGGTATCTCATTGTCATAGTCTAACCTGGAACCATATGGGGAAGGACATTCTGGAAATGCAAATTTTGTTCTTTTTTTAAGAAGGGATGGTAATGATGTTGAGTTGACAAAACACATTCATAGACCTTTGATAGAGGAGACTTGTTATTTTTCACCCTCCTTTGGTTTATCTTATTGAATGTATATTCCTTCTGATAACTTGGATAAATAAAAAGTAGAGAATAAATGAGACATGGGGATTATGTTTTTTTCTCAATTAAAAAAATTAGTATATGCTACAAGATCATGTAAATAACATTGATGTTATGAGATGTAGATTGTAACCTGGCTTTGTCACTTAAAGATCATCCATGGGACCTTAAGTTAATTACTTAACCTCTCTAAGCTTTGATATGTTCATCTATTAATTAAGGATAATCAGATCTGCTTTCTATCACTAGTTATAATGAGTTGCTTAGGAATAATATGAGTAATGTGTTTACACTATGTCACACAGATGTCGGAGAAGTGAATGACTCCCTTTCCAGTGTTGCAAGGCACAAAAATGTACACATTTAGAATATTCTCAGGCAATCAACAGTCAGCCAAATTGTACAAAACAGTTTCTAACCTTCAAAGGATTTCTCTCCCCTGCCTCTGAAAGACTGGCTTCTGATTATCTTTAAAACACTTATTTGTGTCATGAGTATAAAAGGAGCAAGACTGTCAGATGTCATCTTTATTCTCCCTCCACCTATGGCTTAGCCTAAACAAAATTAAGGAAAAAACCTGCTTAGTCTCAGGCTATGCATGATAATCACTTATTCCTAACTTTATCATTCACTGAGCAAACATATATTGAGAATGAGTCTTACTAAGTGAGAAACAGAATGGGGAAACAGTTAAATGGCATATGAAAAAATATAAGCAGATTATTTAATGCAGAGTAATACTCAGAAAACCTAAGCCGACATATACGAATGATCTCTGATACTTTCGACTAAAATCATTTATAATTTGATGTCCAGAGTCTTCTGCCATGGATACGATCACATTGCCATACCTACTGAGGTGATTCCATCTTCTTCCTGAGGCACTCTATTCCAACTTCCTGGGGTACTGCTCAGAGAAGCATGTGGACTCTATTCTCTCTTATCTCCTATTGCTAACTCTTTAGTCTCAGGAAAATTTTTTTCCTACAGTTTCCTGTTACCCATAGAATGTTTCTAAAAAATAATTTCAGTAATTGTAAGCTGTTATAAAGGTTAAAAAGTTTTTAGCAGTTTCTTCCTTTTGCCCCAAGATTAACTGACTTAATCGAACTGAAGGGTTAAAAAAAACTGCAAAATACTTAGCTACCCTCTTTGAATGGGGTCATAAGGAGGAAGGGAAAGTAAAAACACAGACTATAACATCTTGGTAAATTTTTCTATAATTTCTACTTAGTTGAAATGATGAGAATGAGAGTTTCTGTAGAAGGATATTATAGAGAGGGTAAACAGAAAAGTGAGAGAGATAATTATTACTTTTATGATAGGGTAATCAACACATATAGATGAATTGAAAAAGAGAGGTGGCAAAGGACAGGAAGGGATCAAGATGAGAATATGATGGGTTCAGTTTGGATAGGCTGAGATTGGTTATCCATCCATTAGAAAACATGTCTAGAAAATATATATTCCTATCATTACTTCTTTGAGTGAACAAATGCACAACCATTTTTTGAGCCATGGTTTCTTTTGGAACGATGTATGGCATGGAAAAACTACAATCTATCATGAAAAAAAAAACCCATATATGTTTATAAAATATATGCTACAGCCCACTGTCATCTTAGATGTGAGAAAGATTCTGAACGCTACAGACGTAGGGCCTAAATTCTTTTTTTTTTTTTTTTATACCGTCACCAAATGTCTTTCATGGAACTGGCGATTCTTAAATCTTTGATCTTGTTTTAGCTTTCGAGGGCACAAAGACAAGGCACTTCTTAAATAATGCAGCTAATGCAATCTCCTAGACAAATGGCAAATTAATCAGTCTCTAAATCCTTGTTTTTTGAGGACCTGTGCATTTTTAAAGAAGACGGAGCAATTGTTTAGTGACTTGGTGCCATTGATTTTCATTATGGATGGTGTTGGCTGGGTCTGTGTCAGGTCATTGGGGAGAGATAGCCTTTGCATAGCTAAATAAAATGGGAAGAGAGGTGCTTCTTATTTCATATTCACAGGAGGAAACTCTAAACCTTGAAGAAGTTTTGCATGACCTTCCTTTAAGAACAACTTTGCCCATTGCAAGAAATTTTCAGGAAATGACAAAAATCTCTATGCATAGATATCAACAAGATGTCTTGGCTTCAATGGTGCAAAAAATTCCCCACTTGGGAGAATTTTAAAATAAGACAAGTCTAAAACAATATGAAGAAGATGATTTAAAATATTTTATTGAAATCCATAGTGAATTTCATGGCTATAGTTGAATGTGTTTAGAATAGAACAATCAAATCAAATGAACACTACTTGCTTCAGTTCACAGAGCAGAATTTTTTTGTTTGTTTTCAGAAGTTCCATTTAAGTTAAGGTTTTTGCTATTTTATGAAGATTTAATCAAAAAATTTGTCTACTGATCCTGAATTGTTTACAGTTAAAATGCCTCTTGTTAGTCCCAAGGTAGCTATCATTTTCTGTATCTTCCAAATGGTATTCTCACACTTTTGGCTTGGACATGAAATTGTTTTAAATTTATATCCAAATTTCTCTTATCTTCCATTTTGCTGAAAAGTTGGTAAAATTTTGTTCACTGTTGATTCAAGTTTTTCTTTTAAACACAACCAACCTATTTATTTATTCCCCAATCCCTAATTTATTTAATTTGTGTAGGCTTTAGCATACAAGTTTCTGTAAGTGAAGTGTTTTCAGAGGCTGCAATCTTTTTGAAGTGAAATCTATAATTTTTTGTCCTTTAAATGGCTACTGCTTTTTTTTTTAATACAAGAAATCACACAGTTGTCATATTGTGGTGACTCATTGAATTACTTCAGAGAAAAGCATAACTCTAAAAGGATTTTTGCCTTGATTTTTTTTAAATATGTGCCACAGCAACTCCCTCTTTTAATGATAACTAAATGATTTGAGTCAGTGAGCTGTTACAAAGCTTAGTAGAAAGTGAAGAGCGATGCCTTGCCGCAATGAGGTATTTGTAAGATTTTGCTCTTTCTAATCTTTGTGATAATTTTCTTCTAAATATAGCTATCAATAGCTATTAAATAAATATGTCCATTAAAGACATATTAAAAGACTCCAGATAATGGCAGGTAAATCTTATTAGGTGAGACGTTACAATGTTGCAGAAAACTTGACAGGTAATTTAAGAGTCTGCAAAGGTTTTTGATTCATTAACCAAATATGCCTTACATGGAGTTTAATCAAGACCTGTTTAGAAGACAGTTAACCATACTTAATACTTTTTCTGTTGTCCATTTCGTAATAATAACAGTCAGAAGAAATCAAATAATGATTGTGTCATTTTCAGTAGGTAAATGAAGATATTATCTTATCTATTTGAATATTGTTCTCCAGAGAGGAAAGTAAACTGGGAATTTCTATCTGAAAAGCCCAATCTTCAGCATATTCTAAGCAGTGCTAAATTTTCATGACAGGAGCCCAGTTTTTTTTTTTTTTCCATTGATCGATTACCATTTCAGGGAAGCTATTGAGACCTCAGGCAGACAATTTCGAGTGGGGGAAGGTAGAGTCTAATCTCATCTGTTTTTAAGTTATTTTGTTTATTCATATTTTACCTTACGTTTAATATAATGACTTTTTTTGTCACCTTAATTGCAAATTTGGAGCCTGCATAGTGTGAAAAATAATTCATCAGAAGTACTCCCAGAAGTCAGTGTAAGAGTTATGATTCCAAACACTTTCCAGCACAATTCTTGCCTTCTTTATTTTTGATAACAAACTGCAAATCTACTGCATTATCTGAGAGATGTGTCTGTGAGAGAGACAGAGAGACAGAGAGAGAGAGAGAGAGGAAAAAAGGAAGAAGTCTCACCATAGTGGGTTTGCTGTCTAGAGAGAGAGAGAGAGAGAGAGAGAGGAAAAAAGGAAGAAGAAAAGAGGGAAATGGTAGAACAAATGGAAATTTGAGGAGATCTACTTTTCATTTCTACTGTTTAGCAATATGCAAGCATAATAGCTGGATGATTAATAAATTGAATGATTAGTGAATAAATTAAGAATAAATTGACAACCTTAAAACCACATTGATAATAATGCAGTATAATTGCTATGTGGATTACTATCTCCAAGGTTCATTCGACTTTGGAATTTGTTAATATACTTCCCTTACACAACTAACGGACAAGATGCAAGACAGGGTTCTCTCTGCTCTATTAATGAATATGTTCTATTTTAATGAAAATACATTAAAAGAAATATGTAATGGAAATATTATTATCACTCATCACTTCACTTACACAATAGACGTTTCTCTTTTCTAAAAGTTGTACCTATATAGAAAACAGTGGTGTAAATTAAATGTTGGTAATTGATATAAATATTTTTATTGGTATAAAATTTAAAATATATATTTCTATGTATACTCTATATATTATATATTCTATGTATAATATATATTTTCTCTATATAATTTTATATTTAAATATATTTATATTTAGAAGTCTTGGTTATATGGGAAAAATGGTATTGGGTAGGGTATCTCAGAGGCTTTGTAATGAAACAGAAGCCAAAAGTGTCTATGTTTGTGTGTTTCTGTATCTGAGAGAAAATTAACTGATTCGGCTGTGTCAAAAATCAAGAAACATACAGAGATATTAGGAATGACTTTCAGAGAGTAAACATATTTGAAGGGCCAAAGAAGGTATCAAATTAGAGGAGAAATTTTGAAGCTGAGGTCTGAAAGATGAGTTTGAGAGCATAAAATGTGAGAGCATTGCCTGGTTAAATTATAGATATTAATAGTTTTTATAAGTTGGTATGTCCTCAGGGCAGGGATAGACAGTCAGAATTTTCAGGGCCAGAGGCTAGTTTCAGAAATAGGGACTGGAAAACCAGAAAAGATGGATTTTGGATATTCTGAGGTCATGTAAAATGTCTTAAACATCCAATAAATAATATATATAAATTGACGGGAGAAAATATTACCGGTTGACTAGAGTCAGCGTCTTTTTATCTTTAGAAGAGCCTACTCTTTCTATGCATGGTTGCAAAAGTTGGGCAGTTAAGAAAGTTGGTGGAAAGAAAAATGATTCATTTGAAATATGATTGGAGGAGAGCTCTATGGATACCTCGGACTGCCAGAAAGACAAACAAGTAGGTTCTAGAACAAGTTAAACCTGAAACACCACTGGAGGCAAAAATGACAAAACTGAAGCTGTCTTATTTCAGTCACATCATGAGAAGGCAGGGTTCCTTGGAAAATACAATAAGGTTGGGAGAAAATAGAAGGCAGCAGGAAGAGAGGAAGACAAAATATGAGGTGGATTGACTCCATAAAAGAAGCCATAGGCATGAGTGTATAGTTGCTGAGCAGTGCTGTTGAGGACAGGACATTGTGGATGTCATTCATTCATAGGGTATCCAGGAGTTGGAGCTGACCCAATGGCACATAACAAACATTTTTTCTTATTAGATTTCAATTGATAGTCTCTATTTTTAGTCTTTAGTTGATAGTCTCTATTTTTAGACTATACGCTCCTTGAGGATAATGCTCATTAATCATATGATTCATGCATTCATTTATAAGTGGCTCATCACAGTTTATTAATACGACTAAGAATGTTTGAGTTAGAAAAAAATGGATTTCGATTTTGTGAAATGTCACTTATCAGTTGTATGAATGTAAGCAAGTTAGTTGATTTCTCTGAAAACATCATATTCTTTAATTTACCTTGCAGAATTGTTGTGAATGTTACAGAGAAAGTAAATAAATAACGTGCATTGTGTTCAGTTTATAATAAGTGTTTAATATTTGGTGCATATGTTGGACATACTCAATATCTAGCCCCCAATAGGCTCTCTATCCTTCTCTAAATACATTTAATTCACTGAATATCTTAGTTTGGGTTCCCCCAAAAGTAGAGATGGAGACAAGGAAGTCGCTACACCTATTCTCCTTCTAATGGAATTTAACTCTCTTGACATTCTTGAACAGGCAGATTTCTGCTGATTTGAAGAAAGTTATGAGGCAGAAATAGAACAGACTCAAGAAGAGCTTGTCAATATATATATGTGGAACTGTCCACTGCCACTGTGCTAGAATCACAGTGAGCTTAATGTATATGGGGCACAGCAAAGAAAGGGTCTTTACAACTAATAAATTGTGACATTTATACTTAGAATTTCAAAGGCATAAAATAAGTATTCAGAGGGCAGGGTGTTCTTCTGTTTTATATTTGTATTCTATATGCCTAGCACAATTCCTGGCACATATTAGATATTTTTAAGGAGTTTGTTGACTTAAAGTACATTAATTACTGATAGTGTCTTATAGAAGTGCTAACACACGTATGCTGAAATTTTAATGTGAAGGGCAGTGTACTATTAATTAGCCCAGGATATCAAATTGTTATAGAAGTAACATTTTGGATTTTTAGTTACTATCTGTTTGGATTTTCTAAATGTAATAGTCTTAGTAAGTATTTAATAAAAACAATTATAGACTATAAAACATCTGTGATTATAAAAATACTATCTTATGCTCTGTTATAGTAAAATTCTAATGCATTTATTTTTATATGACAACATGCAAATAGAAAAATGCCACTTAACAGAAAGGAAAACAGTTATGAAAACTCTCTTTTGAGAATCAGAGTTGTTTGTACAACCTACAAGGTGACATATCTTCATTTTAGGTATGCCCTAATATACCAAGCCCTCTCCAAAGGTATACATAAAGGATAACTTAGTTTAAGCCTGTTTAATTTTTTAAATTATTCTTAAATTTTTTAAAAATTACAATTGACATATGATATTATATTAATTTCAGGTGTACAGCATAATTATTAGACGTTTATATAATGTATGAAGTGATCGCTGCAATAAATCTAGTATCCATCTGACACCATACGTAGTTGTAACAATATTATTGACTATTTTCCTTATGCTATACTTTACATCCCCATGATTATTTTGTAACTATCAATTTTCAATTTGTATTTCTTTTTTTTTTTTTAATTCAATCCTGTGTGAAACGAGCCCACATGCTGTATATACAGCACACTATAAGCGCTGTGAGGCCAACTTCAGTATTACTTTTTCTCCTTTTACAACCACCAAAACTGGTGTTCAGATCTGATGGGAAAGAGAACTGGAGGGACAATTTATATTTCTTAATCCCTTCCACTTTTTCGCACACTTCCCCAAACCCTTCCTATCTGGCAACCATCAAAATGTTCTCTGTATCTATGAGTTTGTTTCTGTTTTATTTTTTATTTTGTTTTTTAGATTACTCATGTAAGTGAAATCATTTGGCATTTATTTTTCTCTATCTGACTTACTCCACTCAGCACAATGCCCTCTAGGTCCATCCCTGTTGTTGGACCAACAACGACAGATGACAAAATTTCATTCTTTTTTATGGCTGAGTAATATTCCATCATATATATATGTACCACTTCTTTTTTATTCATTCATCCAATAAAAGACATTAGGTTGCCTCCATAACTTGGCTATTGTAAATAATGCTTCAATGAACATATGGATGCACATGTCCCTTTGAAGTTTGTTTTGGATTTCTTCAGATAAATACCCAAAAGTGGGATTACTGGGTCCTTCTTTTCTTTGTCTTCTGTTATAGCTTTTGATTTAAAGTCTACTTTGCCCAGTATAAGTGTTTTACCCAAGATGTTTTGTTGTTGTTGTTTCATTTTAATGAAATATCTCTTTCTCACCTTTACTTTCAGTCTGTATGTATTTTTTGACCTGAGTGAGCCTCCTGTAGGCAGCATATGTGAGAGTTTTGTTTTCTTATCCATTCAGCCACCCTGTCTTTTGATTAGAGCATTTAATCTATTTACATTTAAAGTAATTGTTGATAGATATGTAGTTATTGCCATTTTATTATTTATAGTTTCTCTCTTTTTCTTTTTTAATTCTTCTTCTTAAAGAAGTCTCTTCAATATTTCCTATAATATTGGCTTCGTGGTGATGAACTCTTTTAGCTTCTTCTGCTCTTCATATATCCTTCGGTTTTAAATGACTGCTTTGCTGGGTAGAATAATATTGGTTGTAGGTCCTTGTGTTTCATCGCTCTGAATATTTCATGCCAATTCCTACTGGCCTGCAATATTTCTGTTGAGAAATCAGCTGACAGTCTTATGAGGGCTCTCTTGTAGGTAACTAACTGCCTTTCTCTTGCTGCTTTTAAGATTCTCTCTTTGTCTTTTGCCTTTGGTTTTTAATCATGATTTGTCTTTATGTGGGCCTCTTTGTGTTCATCTTCTTTAGGACTCTATTTCTTGGGCTAGTATGTGTATTTCCTTTTCATGTTAGGGAAGTTTTCTGCCATTCTTTCTTTTTTAAAAACAGGTTTGTTTGTTTTTTTTTCATACTATATATACATAATTTTTTAACATTTTATTTTTTTATTTTTCTCCCTCCCCTCTGATAACCACTAGTCCACTAGTCCATGAGTCTCTGTTTGTCCTGTTCATTTGTTGCTTTTAGGTTTATATCCTACATATAAGTGATATCATGTGATTTTCAACCTTTTCTCTCTGACTGATTTCACTTAATAAGATTATTTCAAGATCCATCTATGTTGTTGCAAATGGCAGTATTTCATCTCTTCTTATGGCTGAGTAATAGTCCAGTGTATATATGTACCACAGCTTCTTTAGCCAATCATCTACTGTAGGACACTTCGGTTATTTCCATGTCCTGGCCCTTGTGAATAATGATGCTATGAACATCAGTGTGCAAATATTTTTTTGGAGATGAGCTTTCAAGTCTTTGGAGTAAATACCCAGTAGAGGGATTGCTGGATCATAAGATAGATCAATTCTTAGTTTTTTTGAGGATGTCCATACTGTTTTCCGTAGTGGCTATACCAATTTGCAGTCCCACCATCAGTATATGAGTGTTCTATTTCTCCACATCCTCTCCACATTTGTTATTACTTGTCCTGTTGATTATAGCCATTCTAAAAAATGTGAGATGGTATCTCATTGTGGTTTTGATTTGCATTTCCCTAATAACTAGCGATGTTGAGCATTTTTTCATATATTTGTTGACCATTTATATATCCTCTAGGGAGAAATGTCTGTTCGGGTCCTCTACCTAATTTTTGATTGGATCATTTGTTTTTTTGTTGTTATTAAGTTATATGAGTTCTTTGTATAATTTGGATATTAGGCCCTTATTGGAGGCATTGCTTACAAATATTTTCCCATTCGGATGGTTGTCTCTTCACTTTGTTGACGGTTTCTTTTGATGAGCAGAAGCTTTTTAGTTTGATGTAGTCCCATTCATTTATTTTAGCTTTCACTTCCCTTGCCTTTGAGGTCAAATTCATAAAAGTCTCTTTAATCCAAGTTCCTTCAGTTTAGTTCCTATGTTTCTTCTATTTATTTTATTGTTTCAGGTCTTATATCCAGGTCCTTAATCCATTTTGAGTTAATTTTGGTGTGCGGTGATAGACAACAGTCTAGTTTCATCCTTCTGCAGGTGGCTTTCCAGCCATTTATTTTCCCAGCACCATTTATTGAAGAAGCTTTCCTTTCTTCACTGTATGTTTATGGCGTTTTTGTTGAAAATTGTTTGCCTGTATAAATATCGGTTTACTTCTGGATTCTCGATTCTGTTCCACTGGTCCATGTGTCTGTTTTTCTGCCAATACCATGTCATTTTGATTACTGTTGCTTTGTAGTATAATTTGAAATCACGCAAAGTGATTCTTCGAGCCTCGTTCTTTTTTCTCAGGATGGCTTAGGCAATTCGGGGTCTTTTGTGCTTCCATAAAAATCCGATGATTTTTTGTTCTATTTCTTTAAAAAATGCCGATGGGATTGCGATGGAGATTGCATTAAATGTATAATGCTTTAGGTACTATGGTCATTTTAAATATGTTGATTCTTCCAATTCAAGAACGCAAAATATTTTTCTATTTCTTTGTATCTTCTTCAATTACTTTTAACAGGGTCTTATATTTTTCATTATATAGACCCTTCATATGTTCTGTTAAATTTATTCCTAGGTATTTTATTCTTTTTGTTACAATTGCAAAAGAAATTATTTTTTCCACTTCTTTTTCTGACACTTAGTTATTAGAGCATAGGAAAGCTATGGATTTTTGGATGTTAATTTTGTATCTAGAGGCTTTATTGTATTTGCTTATTGTTTCTAGTAGTGTTCTTGTGGAGTCTTTAGGGTTTTCTGTATAGAGAATCATGTCGTCTGCAAATAGTGACAGTTCAACTTCTTCGTTTCCTATTTGGATGCCTTTTATATCTTTCTCTTGTCTGATTGCGCTTGCTAGGACCTCCAATGTTATATTAAATAACAGTGGCAATAGTGGACAACCTTGCTTGTTCCTGATCTTAGAGGGAAGGTTTTTAGTTTTTCACTATTAAGTGTACTGTTGGCTGAGGGTTAGTCATAGATGGCCTTTATTATATTAAGGTACTTTCCTTCTACACCGATTTTGTTAAGTGTTTTGATAATAAATAGATGCTGTATCTTGTCGAAGGCTGTTTCTGCATCTATTGATGTGATCATATGATTCTTATTTTTTAATTTGTTTATGTGGTATATCACATTAATCAATTTGTGTGTGTTGAACCACTCCTGTGCCCCTGTAATGAAGCCCACTTTATTGTGGTGTATAATCTTTTTAATATGTTGCTGTATTCAGTTTGCTAGTATCTTATTTAGGATTTTTGCAAATGTGTTCATGAGAGATATTGGTCTGTAGTTTTCTTTCTTTGTGTTATCTTTACAAGGTTTTGGTATCAGGGTAATGTTGGCCTCATAAATGAGTTGGGAAGCATTGCCTCTTTGGTTTTTTGGAAGAGTTTGAGGAGAATAGGTATTAAATCTTCTTTGAATGTTTGGTAGAGTTCACTGGTAATGCCATCTGGTCCCAAACTTTTACTTTTTGGTAGGTCTTTGATGATTATTTAAATTTCCATCCTGCTGATCAGTACAT
>NW_006433716.1:1837271-1855332 GCF_000325575.1 Pteropus alecto | reverse complement strand
TAGTAGTAACGCTACTCCTGCTTTTCTCTGAATGCCGTTTGCTTGAAATATCATTTTCCACTCTTTCACTTTGAGTCTATATTTGTCTTTGAAATTGAGATGTGTCTCCTGGAGGCAGCATATGGTTGGGTTTTGTTTTGTGGTTCATTCTGCAACTCTGTGCCTTTTTATTGGTGAGTTCAGTTCATTTACATTTAGGGTGATTATTGATATATGAGATCTTCTTATAGCCATTTTATCTTTTACTTTCTGGTAGCTCAGTGCTTCCTTGTACTTGTATAGCTGTCTTCTTTATTTTGATTGTCTTGTGAGTTTTCCCCCTGGTCCTTCTTGTTTTATGTTATATACTTTGGTTCTGAATCTTTGGCATGCAGTCACCATTATGTATATGTAAAGGATAGTTTTACACACACACACACACATATACACACACACACACACACACACACAGTCATCCTTTTTCTTCTGCATGTGCCTTATCTGCATTCCCTTTTGTGCGTTTAGATCTTTGAATTCTCCCCTTTTTAGTCATTGTTGTCTCAATTTGTCCCTGTATATGCTGAACATTCTTTACTATCTTGCTATAGTAAATCTCTTATTTTAAGGTTATAATGCCCTGTTCCTTGTAAAGGTTGCACTCTGCTTCTGTCTGCCTGATAGTTGCCTTATTCATAGTTATGTATTTTTTTGTCATTTTGTTTTAGGTGAGCTGACACCTTTCAGTAATTCCTGTAGTGCAGATAGTAGTGGAGAATTCCAATTTTTGTATATCTGGAAAGGTCTTTATTTCTCCTTCATATCTAAAGGAGAGCTTAGCTGGATACATTATTCTTGGCTGTTATTTCCTTTTATTTACTAGTCTGAATATTTGATTCCACTCTTTTCTGGCTTGTAAGCTTTATGCTGAGAAGTCCAACCATAATCTAATGGGTTTTCCTTTATAAGTTACCATCTTTTTTTCCCTGGTTGCCCAGAGAATTCTGTCCTTATTTTGATTTTTAATAATTTTAAACAATGTGTCTTGGCGAAGGCCTTTTTTGAGTTGAGATAATTGGATATTCTATAGACTTCTTGAATTCTAAGCTCCAGCTCATTTCTTAGATTTGGGAAATTCCATCAACTATTTGTCTGAAAATGTTTTCTAGTCCCTACTCCTTTTCCTTCCCTTTGAGAATTCCCATTATTCTTATGTTTCCTCTCCTAATGGTATCAGCTAGTTCTTGTATTTCTCTTTCATTATTTTTCATTCTTCAGTTTCTCTCTTCTTCCTTCTGATTTATTTCTAGATTTCTGTCTTTGATATCGCTGATCCTTTCCTCCATTTGGTCGACTCTATTTCCCAAGCTTGTTATTTCATTTTTCAACTCTTGCAGTGCATTCTTTATCTCTAGAAGGTCTATTCAGCTCTTTTTGAGGGTTTTACTCTCCTTGCTAAAGAACTTACTCTGCTCATCTCATCATTTTTTCAGTTCTTGAAATTGTTGATAGAATTTGTTTTTGATTTCATTGAGTTTTTTTTTCAGAAGTACCATCTTAAATTCTCTGTCATTTAGTCACATATTTCTCTGTCTGGAGATTTTTCTCTTTCTTTCTGAGATCCCTTGTCACCTTGGTTGTTCGTGGTGTTTAATGGGCTATTTATCTGCCAGGGCATTAATGGAAGTGTGTTCTGTCTCCCCATCCACCCCGAAAGAAGATTTATTATATAATAATCCCTAGCCTATTGCAAAGAATGTGTTTTTCTTTTGATTTCCAATAGGTGGCGTCTAAGCCCCTTGAATCTCTGCTTAATATAGTCTTAATAATGTCTTTTTTCCCCTTATAGATGTTTAATCATGCTCTCTACTCTCAGTCTCAGTTCTTGTCAGTGTTAGCGACAGTTTCAGTAGTGTTTGCTCAGATTCCCCTGGGGCTCCATTGAGTTCTATCTCAGAGGGTATGGGGGGAGAGGCCCTCTGAGTTGAGGGAGGGGGCTGTGGCTCAGCCTCTGTTTTGCAACTGCGACTGGTAAAAATCAACTGTTTTTTCTCTGCCAACCTCGTTTTTCTGCCTTCTGCCCTGATGATTGGGCACTGCCGCCGGCTGCATGGAGCTGCAAGGAGACTGCATGCACAGTCTCCTTGGTTATCTGAGGTGGGTGCTCCAGGTGTTTCTCTTGTGTGGATCATGTGTGCCTTCCTGTTGTAGTTGAGCCTTGATTGTTAGTGGCATGTCAATAAGAGGGATTGACCCTCAGGCTAATTTGTTGTGAGGAATGGCCATGACTGTAGTGGAAGAACTTTTGTGCAGGGGCTGACACTACAGAGCAAGATTCACTTTAGTAGGACTCTAGTGCCAACCCAGTCTACCCTTTGGGTACATCATTTGTAGATGTGGTTGGGTGGTTCTGGTGTGGTCTCAAACTGGCCATAGTTGTACTGATTCTGGGGCTTCTTGGGAGGGGCTCTGTTGCAGATGAAGATCAACCACTTCCTGTGCCCTGCCTGGGGCCACTTGGTATAAGCTACAAAGTGATCTGCAGATTGTTGCCACTTGTGCTGTGCTTAGAGGTACCTGGGAGAATCTAAGCTGTGAACCGAGGCCATCTGCCGTTAATACCCAGCTTGGAGATGCTTAACAAGTTGTACATGGCATGTTGAGGCCAGATGCTGCTTGTTTGGGGTTTGTGAACCGTGAGAAGTATTGGGAAAGTCTGCAGCTGGGTCAAGATAGGCCATTTGTATAGAAAAGCCACCAAGGCTGGCTGCCACTAGTACCAAGCTTAGGTTTACTTAGCGGGAGGTACAGGGCAATCTGAGATGCTGCTTGTGTGGGTTTTGTGAACCTTTGAGAGACTTTAGAAAAGTCTGTAACATAAGCCAAGACAGGCTGTTTGTGTTGAAAAGCCACTGGAAGTGGCTCAGGTGGGCCTACAAATTGGGTGGGACAGGGTCTCAGAATCACCAGGGCAGAATGAATGGTTTTAGCCAGGTTGTTGGAGACTCAAATATGTCAGCTGCCTGTGTCTCAAGCCAAAAGGGGAGGAAGGCTCAACAAAGGAACAGTGACTTCTGCCAGCACTTCTTTCTAGGGGAAAGCTGCCCCTCTAGCCCTCACCCTGAAGCCGGACAACTCAGTTCTCCCCATATGTTCCTGGTGCCTTTGAAGCTGCAGGCTCAGTGCTGGAACTCAGAGTGAGTGAGTCCGTTAATGAGTAAGTCTGTGTGTGGACCCTTAAGAGGAGTGCCTGGGACTCCAGCAGCCCTTTGACTCACTCAGCCACAATCTCTGCTGGTTTTCACAGCCAGACATTGTGAGGACTTCTCTTCTGAGCACTGGAACCCTAGTGGGGGACTTCTGCAGCAGAAAATTCCTTCTTGATTTTTAACAACTCCATGTGAGTGGGGGACCAGCCTGTTTTGCATTTCTGCCCCTCTTTCTAGTCTTTAGGTGGCTCCTTCGGTATGTCCTAGTTATAAACCTTCTGTTCACCTAGACTTCAGGTGGTTCTCCGTGATGGTTTTTCTGTTGTTTAGTTGTAATTTTGGTGTGGTTGTAAGAGATAGCAAGCACAGTGTTTACCTACTTTACCATCTTGACCCTTGTTTAATTTTTATTTATTATTTCTATCATCTTCTGAGATGAAAATATTAAATCATCATTATCTAATACTATGAATTAAAATGACTTCTCTTAAATACAGTTTGTGTTTGGACTTCAGTGAGTTTTCATAAGGAATACCTCAGCCTAGCAGTTCTGTGCAGTACCAGTATTTTCAAACAAATTTCTGAAGAAGGAATCATGGTTACTCCTGTACAGTAGACTCTCCTACTGTGAGAAGAGAAGATGGTATCACTTGTCACCTTATAGGAAAAAGTGGAGTTAGAACATACCAAAGTCTTATTCTTAAATAGCAGGGTTGAAGTATGATGTTTGGAGAAATAGTACCAGCAATATAGGACAATATTATCTCCTGCAAAACCATGTGCAATTTGAAAAACAAAAGATTGTGAAGTCGATAATCTTTTGTCTGATTCTCAGACCTATCTGTGTCAGAGTTTCATTGTTGTTTTCTTTTGTTTTATTTAAGAATTGAGTTACTAGATAAATCACTAAGCCAAGAATGAATACGAAATTAGGATTACTGAAGTTTTTCTCATGCCATCCAAAATCTTTCCTTGCAACTTCTAGTAATATCTGTATTTGGTTTATAAAATACACTGGATGAGATAGAACATATTGAAAAAAATTCAAAACAGACTTACAATAATAAATATAGATGATACTTAGCTTCCTCATTACCCTGTGATTTTAATATGATAGTGAACTGCTTTCCTTGATTCCAAGTTGTTTTTTTTTTTTATACAAAAACAGAAATGCAGAAACAAACACATTTTCATTTGATGAAGAATTTGGGGGACATTCAAATGCTTTTTTGTAAACAAACACTAAGTTGTAATAACCATTCTCGTATGGTTAATTCATCAGGCTAGTGAACTCATAGAAGGTGCACTTTTACTCTTGAAATTATCGATAATTTCAAACAACTTTCCTATTTCTCTATTTATGGATCAGGCTATAGAGAATGCAAACACATTCTATGGTTCAGTCATGTCCAGTTGATCTCATTAACAAGAAGGTCCTTTTGATTCAGGTTTGAGGAGAGTGGGCACAATTTCTAACTGTAGAATGCCTGTTTACTAGGAAAAGATGTGTCTTAAAATCAGTAGAGGTTAAAAAAAGGTAAGAGAAGCTTTAGAGAGTGCCCAAAAGCATGTCGAGGTAGAAAATGAATAGGATGAGAACAAAGTTATGTTGGGATCAGGACGCACAGGCTTTCTCTGACACACTTAACTTCCTGCATCGTTGTTACATTGCATGCCTAGGAGACTTTCAGGTTTGTTTTCCTTTTTAAATTTCTTTGGACCCAAATGTCCTTCTTCCTCCTTCATCTTTATTTTCCAGAAGAATAAGTAGAATTCGATAAATCCAGATAGCATGTCAAGTTTGTGTTACTATTTTAGCAGGAACAGCTATTCTGCAAGACTATAATAAAAACAACTACTATTTGTGTTCTAAGACTGCCTTCAGACTCCTTCCACCTCTGCCCTGATGTAAGAAGCCCTCTCCAAAGGTCTCTTCCCTTGACACTCTCCAATTATTATTGAGATTATCATTATACTAAATGCTGTTTCTACCCCTCCCTTAAGGCTCTGGTTACTGGACCTGCCCAAATATGGCTCACATTCAATTATAAGTAGAACAAATCTTATTGAACTTAATGGTTCTGGTTAGAGCTATATCCTTTTTCAGAGAAAATGATACAAAATTTTTAAGAAAAGATTACTTAAATTTTTAAAAATCATGTTTATGAAATTTGTAATGATTAACTTTAATGAGAGAGTTTTCATTTTTTTAAAATGGAAATAATCACTGGTTTCTTTTCACTTCTTTCCCATTTCCCAGTCACTATATCCCATGTAGAAATGACCTCACCTTTATTTCTGTCTCAACTTTATCTGGGCAAACTACTGTCATATTTATTGGAATACCTATATATTTTTGATTAATTCATTATAAGTCTCTCAAATTTGAGAAACTTATATTCTTATCACCTAAACTAATAAAGACAAAACTGGTTGTTTAATAATGTTTGTTTAAAAGAATGAAAAAAGAGGGCAAATATATCATTGTAACTTTTAAGATGCAAATTACTTAATTTTGCCTTTTTTTTTACTTATTTGTATATTTTTTTCTCGAGGCCATTTTTTAGTGTTTGATTAGTCATATTAGAGTCTTTATATCACAGGTAGGGAGATGCCTGTGATATAATTTTGACTGAAGTTTTTGTAACCTTTATGCAAAAACCGAAGTGGCTCACAACATTTACAGGGATTGGGAATATTGATAGATTCCCTTTTTTCTTTTTTTTTTTTTTTGGTCCTTTAATTGGTGTTGACTCACTTATTGGATTTCCTTCTTTTTAACCCTTTTCACTTGGTGTCAATTTGCTTTTTGGATTTATATACAAATGTATTTCTATTGTTTTGTCACAAGGAATTGTGTTGATATCTTTAAAAACATTTGAGAATGTTCAGAAAGATTTTTGATTGTTATGCTGTGATCCAGATAAGAAAGTATAGATGAATAGCAAATGAGTATTTAATAGCTTCTGATTGAAAAATGATGAATGAAATTGACAATTACTCAAGTTGAATCAATGAGTAAAGCACCAAAAGTATTTGTCTATTAAGATTTATTTTTTTAAAAATACTACTATAATTAGCTAAAGACAAAAAGAGAATGACAAAGCATCAAGAATTTGCAGAGAGGAGTGATCTACCAGTTTGCCAGTTTTAACTTATCATGAATAATTTAACATTGTTACTGTTATGAATTTACCTCAGTTTTGTTGTCACTAGAATGAAAATAACATTTATTCCATTTTTTTTGTGAGAAATAAATGAAAGAAGTAAATGCCAAGCATAGTGTGCTCACAAAGTAAATACACAATAAACATGAGCTGCTATTAAGCAAGAACATTCGGTAAACCTTTCTTTGTTATTCTCCAGGAAAGAACACAATCTGCCTATTTCCATTATATGTTATGATTTCACTTATGTAGAGTTCTTATATTTATTACTACTCTGTACCTCAAGCAACTAGAAATTATTTATCAAAATTACTTAAATTAGGACCTTTTGCAAGATGCTGCTGTTATATAATTCAATGTTTTCCTTTTCTCTGTGTACTCACTTGTGGTTGGGTATTTAAATACATCTACAAAATATACCATTCAACAAATATTTTTCAATGACCTATTATGATTCAGGCACTATAATAGTCACTTGAAAGGTAATATGATTTGAGGAAAAAGGAACATAGAAGCTATAAAAGAAATTTTAAATATTATAGCAATTATAAGAAATGTGCAAAATATGTTTGGGGAAAAAGAGTAGCAGCATCTATCTTAGCTTACCAAGTCTGTGTAAGATGGGACAAGAGCAATTTGTAGAGCAGAGTTCTTGAAGAACCTGCATCTTAAAGAGTAGAAAGAATTTAGACTGGAAGAAAGAAAACTACTTAATCTTGGGCTGATCTGGTAAATTTATTTTACTTTTTAACACTGCAAAATACAACTATTTCTTTCTTGTTACCTACTATCATTCATACCATCAAATAGGTTATCTGCTTTACAAATTATGTGTAACTCCTGTTACACAAGTTATATGCTATCATATTGAACTATGACGCATTATTGGGATGAACCTATTGGAAATTAAACGATCTGTGCAATCTTGTCCCTCCAAAGGGACAAGATAGGAGTAGAAATAGGTCCTCCAAATATGAAGTAGAAAATTTAAAAAGAAGAGACTCAGATGTGAAGTAGAAACTTTTTTTTTCTGCCTTTTTTGCCGTTGTCTGGGAGAGACTTCTTTTTCCTTTTCTTTTTCCTTTTTGTTTTCTTTCTTTTTTTTTTTTCTCTTCTCTTTTCTCCGTCCTCCTGCTCCTTCTTTCTCTCCCTCTCTGTCTCTGTCTCTCTGTCTCTCTCTTTCTTTTATTGGCAGGTAAGAATCTAGATTCTTTTCCTATCTTTGAAGGTTTCACCACCTTATGACGTTTTCCAGATGGCAGAGCCTATTTCCTAGTATAAACATTAAAAATGTCAAGTATTTGTTTTGCTTAGCTTCCTTTGCAAACAAGACATGGGCATGTGACCTAGACTGCCCATCAGATACACTATTCCAAGGTTCAAATAAAAATGGTGGATACAAAGTCACAGTTGCTGTACAGAATCCATCCTGATAGCAGATGACAGCAGCAGTGGTAGTGTCATTAATTTGGTGATGTCTATACTGTACAAACATTGTGCATTTAATGTTCTGCAGCAGAGGCTGCAGCATAATTCACAATATCCAAAAATGAAAACAACCTAAATATCCACTGATAAATGAATGGATAAATAAAATGTGATATATGTACATGTATGTATACATACACACAGTGGAATATTACTCAGCCTTAAAAAGAAAATAATCCTGCCATTTGTGACAACATGAATGGACACTGAAAGCTTTATACTAAGGGCAAGGTGTCAGAGAAAGGTTTATTCTTGCCAGGAACAATGGAAATTAGACCAGAATAACCAAGTACCACAGTTAATATTTATTGAATGCTTACTACTTGTGAAGTACTATGTTAAATGAATAACATGAATTAGTCTCATTTAATATTTAGTCAACCCTAGGAGGAAGAAACAATATATTTGTTTTATTGGTGACAAAACTGATAATTGAACATTTAAATAAAATGCCTAAAGCCAAATAGTTATTGAATGGAAGAGCCGAGATTTGAACCAAGAGTTGTATATCTTCAAAATCTGAACTCTTGGCCAATGTACTTACTGGGAAGTGTCAGATTTTTCTGTCATCTTTACCTTTCAGCCAGATGATTCATCTTGCACGACTAAGCTCAGAAGTATGTGTTTGTTTTAGGACAATATTGTATACTAATGGGAAACTATTTTGCTTTTTCCTAATGATATTATATCATCTTAATGTTTTTTATTGGTTTTATTGTCTGTGGAAAGGAAATGATGTGAACTACAATTTTCTTTTTATCTTTTTCCAGCACTATTGAGATATAATTGAAATATACATTGTATAATTTTTAAGGTGTACAATGCAATGATTCGATACATGTATATGTTGAACAACATTTACCAAAATACAATTAGTTAACACGTCTTTTACCTCACATCATTACGATGAGAATATTAACGCTCTATTCTCATAGCAACTTTCAAGTTTCAATACAATATTTTTAACTACAGTCACCATGTTGTACCTTAGATACTATATCTAAAAATTTATACCAACATCTATCCATTTCCCCCTCCTTTCAGTCCCTGGCAATCACCATTCTATTCTCTGTTTCTGAGATCTATGTTTTTAGATTTTACACATAAGTGAATACCACATAGCATTTGTCTTTCTCTGAACTTGGGAGTGAAGATATACTTTTGAAATAGTGATTAAATCTCTTTCAGATATATATACTCAGAAGCAGGATTGCTGAATCATATGGCAGAACTTTTTTAAATTTCTTGAGGAACTTTCATATTATTTTCCATATTGGCTGCAAAAATTTGTATTCCCACCAACAGTGCACCAGAGGTTTTTTTCCTCTATATCCTCACCAGGATTTATTATCTCTTGTCTTTTTGATAGTAATCATTCTAACAGATTTTAGGTGATATCTCATTTAGTTCTGATTTCCACTTTCCTGATGATTACTGATGGTGAGCACCTTTCATGTGCCTGTTGGACATTTGTATATCTTCTTTGGAAAAATGTCTATTCATTTCCTATGCTCCTTTTTTAATCAGATTTTTTGTATTTTTGTCATTGAGTGGTATGAGTTCTATATATATTTTGGACATTAAACCCTTATCAGATATATGATTTGCAGATATTCTGTTTCATTCCATAGGTTGCCTTTCCATTTTGTTGATGGTTTCCTTTGTTGTACAGAAGGTTTTTAATTTCTTGTAGTACCACTTGTTTGTTTTGTAATTTGTTGCTTTTACTTGTGGTGTCAAACCCAAAAATTATTGCCAAGACTTATGTCAAGGAATTATCCCTTATGTAGGAGTTTTATGGTTTTAGGTCTTAAATTTAAATCTCTAATTTACTCTGAGTTTATTTTTTGTGTGTTTATTGAAGAGACTATCGTTTTCCCTTTGAATACTTGTGGCTCCTTTGTCGCAAATTAATTGACCATATATGCATGGGTTTAATTCTGGACTCTTAATTATTTTCTATTGGGGTGTGTGTGTGTGTGTGCTTGTGCACACACAGTCACGCATGCACCCTCAGTTTCAGATCAGGTAGTGTGATGCCCCTGGCTTTGTTTTTTGTCAAGATTGCTTTGGCTATTTAGGACTTTTGGTAGTTCCACACAAATTTTAGGATTGTTTTTTCTATTTCTGTGAAAAATGCCACTGAAATTTTGAAAGGGATTACTTCGAATCTATAGTTGCCTTTGGATAGTATGGGCATTTTGACAATATTAACTCTTCATATACATGAATATAGAATATCTTTCCATTTACTTGCATCTTCTTTAACTTCTTTTATCAATGTTTTATAGTTTTTGGCAATAAATCTTTCATTTCCTTAGTTAAATTTATTCTTAAGTATTTTACTGTTTATACTATTGTAAATGGGATTGCTTTCTTTATTTCTTTTTTCAGATAGTTTATTGTTAATGTAAAGAAATATGACTGATTTTTTTATGTTGATTTTCTATCCTGAAACATTGCAGAATTCCTTTATTAGGTCTCAAGTTTTTTGGTGGAGTCTTTAGAATTTTCTCTATATATGATCATGTCATCAGAATGCAGAGGCAATTTTATCTTAACATAATAAACACCTATATAAGACAAACTCACAGCTTACATCATACTCAGTGGTGAAAGGTTGAAAGCTTTTCCTCTGAGATCAGGAACAAGACAAGGGTGTCTACTCTCACTATTCTTATTAAACATAGTACCGAAGTCCTAGCTGGAACAATTAAATAGACGAGAAAAAGAAATAAAAAACATTTAAATTGGAAAGGAAGAACAGCAATTTCTGAATTCAAAATAAACTTCTCAATTCCAGTGTGCACAAATAATTCCTAATTACATTTTAAATAATTGCTTTGGCATATTCTCAGTGAGGGATAATAAAGGTCTAAGTGAATACTATTTTTAAAGTTTCTCCTCAACATAAAGTTGATGGATTGATTGCTTAAACTTTAATGAATACCATCTTAGTCATTTGGAGGCTCTATAACAAAATACCACTGCCTGGGTAGCTTATAAGCAATAGAAATGTATTAGTCACAGTTCTGGAGGCTAAAACATCCAATATCAAGTCACCAGCATTGTTGCCTTCTAATGAGGGCTACCTTCCTGGTTCATAGCTAGTGCCTTCTCATTGTGTCTTCACAAGGCAAGAGGGGCTAAGGATCTTTCTGGGGCCTCTTTCATAAGGCACTAATCCCATTCATGACAGTTCTACCCTCATGCCTGAAGCACCTCCCAGGTACCCCACCTATTAGCACTATACATTGGGCATTGGGATTTCAACATATGAAACGGGGAGGGGGAGAAGCACAAATATTCAGACCATAGCAGATACTATCTCATACTAAAAGAAAAAAAAATTGCGTTTGTAATAAATATTTTATTAAAAGTGAGATAAGGGAAAATGGATTAAAGATATATTTATATTTCCTCTCTATGAATCTACTCTATTTAGAAGATATAAGGAATGGGTTTTCACCATCCAGGAAAATTTTAATCTAGACCTTTAGTCAATTTATTGATTCTTTCGATAAAGTATTTAGTAATAAAGAATTTTATTTTAATGGTGGAAGTTTAGACAAAGATAAAAAATTTGGAAAAACCAAGGGTAAGAGATGCAAGGTAACTAGAAATATATATATATATATAAACTTGAAACTTGACAGATGACTTCAGGCCAAGGGAATGAATGTATAGGGGGAAAAGATAGACGTTTTTTAAACCTGAAACATTATTTATAAACCACTGATACACACAGATATGCAAAAAGTCTTGACTTTGATGAAATGAACTCTATGACCCACTGCTATTGAAGAACTGTCAGGAACCAGTGAGATGGTAACTGAGAAAAATGTCACAATACAGATGGACTCTTGAAATGATTTTCTAATGAGATATTAAACTATTAGGATTGAGTGACTTAAACAGATCCCAAAGGAATATCATTTCCTCAGTGTGAACATGTTTCTCCATAACACACTTAGAAATATTAAGCCCTGTGATAAACAAAATCATAACCCATGAGAAGTTCTCTTTTTTGACCTCTGATAGGACATATCAGTGTGGCTTTCAGGGTAAGTAAAGTTTGAAAAAAAAAAAAAACTTTACTTCTAGGTTGACTTTACCTCATGTTATTGATGTATATTCAGACAGTGTAAGAAAAAGGAGTGGATAAAGATTTGGTAGTTAATATAAGGCAATGACAACTCATACAGTGCTTTGCTAAAAAGACTGTTCTAAAACCTAATCCCCCAAGTTAGGTGCCACCCCAATGCAAAGCGATATAAAAACAATTCTCAAGTTTCCAAGGTTAATGGCTTATTGAATAGCTACTACAAGAAATTTCAACTTGTAAAGATGGAAAGCAGGTGGCCAACTTAATCAAATTTCTGAAAGGGAAACAATATTTGTGGGTATGATCATCAAGATTTAAATTCAAATCTAGCAAAATTTATTGAGCACCTATCATGTACAAGAGGCTGTGCTAAGTACTGGCACTTATATATGTATTTCTTTAAATCTCACAATAACACATATATATTTATATGTGTTATTACAGAAGTTGATCATTAACACAAAATAGATTTAACTTCGGTTCGTTACCTTGATTTGACAGACAGCTTGATATGGAGAACAATAAATTGGTTGAAAAAATTGAATCTACACTTTGAAATGTCAAACTAAGTAGTTTATTAAATAGTTAAATACAAAATGTGAAATTATATAATAATTTTAGGGTTAACAATAAACCTCTTCTCACTATTCTGCTATTTCTGCCCTTAATTAATGCAGAAATTTGTGCATAGCAGGCAATATTGGAGGAATGGCTGGCATACATTCAACCAATGACAAAAGCTGTGTGCTCTCCTCATGTGAATGTTTTCTGAAAGTGCCCTTTGTTTTTTAGAGGGATGAGGAACATTTTCTAGCCTGAATATTTCTAGGAAATTTTCTTAATTTAGTCAAAGGGTTAATTCCCAATGTTGATTTTATATGATTTCAATTATATACTAACTACAAAAGGGGTTTTTTACTAACCCCTTTCCGGCCTGCTGAATTTGGGTGACTATAGCAACTGTTAATGTATCATATCAAAAGTTGCCATTTTAGATATTTCAAATAGATTAGAAAGTCTTGTGGATAGGAAGGACAGACAATTTAGATATTGTGGAAAGGGCAACAATATATCAGCAAATAGCAATTAAGGGAATGGTTTGAGGGGGCTGGATGGGAATAGATGTTGTAAGTGTTCTGCTTCTTAAAGAAAGTTTTTTTTTCATTTCAGTTAGGGCGTACCTACCTCAAGCATTCCTTTGGATGTGATTTTTGAAGGTTATGACAGAGACTGAGACCATTTCACTTATCTGTCCTTATCCGCCATATGGGAAGATATTCTCCTTCAAATAAATCTAAGGAGTTTTGGAAAAGTTTTTCAGTTGTGGTGGTAGAAATAGAGACTCCACTGTCACATAGTTTAATACACAAGAAAGATGGCAAATTTTGTCTGGCTGTCTAAATTTACTTTTGTTCTTAACAAAGAGGCCCCTGTCTGCCAAGATAGGACCTAAACATTTGTAGATCTGGCAGAGTTACCAACATCTAAAAGTCAGTGACTTTTATTTTTAAAAAAATAGTGATGTCTGACTTTTCTTAAAAAATTGGGTAGCACAGTGAGAATCAGGTGTTGTTACATGGTATGCTAACTTAGAAGAAAGTAAAACATACCTTATACCCATGCCTTTATCAAATATAGGAAAATTAAAAATAGACCTTAGAGGTTGTAATTTATACTGGTTGTGGTAATTGATTTGGTGACTTTTTAAAAAGCATTATTTGTGTGCATTATGTATATGTATCTATATATACCTTTATAGCTCTATCTCTATATCTATATATATCTTGCCCATCACTATATTCACCAGAAGGGCTAGAACTGCTTTTTTCATTTTTGTTGTTCCAATGTTCTAGAGCTGGGTATAAATTAGACACAAGAATGCAATTTAGAGAGTAAATACTTACTGATTATGAAATTGGATGAGTTGATTGATTTTAAGAGAGAACTTACTTAAGTTTCATTGACACGTTTTCTGCTGACTTTAGGACTTGGTTCAGCTAGATGTTAAATATTTTGTCTTGGAATAGTACTGGCAGAACATGAATGCATTTAATATTTTTACTTTATAATAGTCTCTATCATCAAACTTTCTTTTTAAGGCAAATTATTTCTTTAGAAGAAAGGACAATGCTCTCAAATAACATATATACTATGAAGCTAGGCAGAGATGAAACACGATAAGGAATAATAATTTAGCTCAGGATCCCAGTGACAATATAGAGGGAGGTCACTGGGGGACACAGAGTCAATTAAGAAAATCAGAGTCCAGAAGGAAAGAAAAAATATTGGCAAATAGGATTTACAGTTGTTTTCCAGGTAGTAAAGCAATAGAAAAGGTTTTTATTCCAAGGGGCCCTAAAACAGTGTTAATGTTGAATTAAGTTTTTTTTGTTTTTTTGTTTTTGTTTTTTTTGTTTTTGTCTAGGGTTACTTGTAACTGCACCACATGTATGAAGACAAAATCTCAAAGGCACTACTTTACACCTAATCTAGGATATTAAATGTGTATGAATTTATATCATGTTTTCTATGATATACCTTAATTAAACTTGTATGGAAATCATTTTTCCTTTATTGAATTTATGCAACACACTGACTTCTGTTGTTAGAGTAGAAGATACTCTTGATCAGGCACACAGTTATTAAATATTTTCCATGGTAAATATCTCAAATAACTAATATTATCCAGATTATAGTTATTCTTATTACATTTATTATAAAAATACCTTGTTGTAAAATATGTTATTATTTATTTCTTATTTAATAATATTTACATTGACTTCAGAAAAAAATGTTTAAGCATTATTTCGATGAACTTTTGTTACAAAGAAAAAAGCTCTGCACTAGGACATAATGATATACACATTTTACTTTTCAAGATATGCAGTTAAGAAATTATCTTATTTTCAAATATAAAGGAAGGACACAAATCTATGTCATTTTGCAGTTCCTTTACTGCAGCCTCATTCACAAATGTTATGGTGTCTTCACTTGATTAATATGCTCCTTTTATTGAAGTGGTGGAGACCTCTAACAATGAAAAATGCAAACAAAAATTTTAACTGAAACAAAACCTGTTTAGAAACACCACAAATGAATTTCCACAAAATAAGATTATGTAAATAAATAACTCATACATGCATATATAAGGTTTTTTAAACAAATTACATATTTGTGACAAATAATTTGAAAAATTCTATATTTATCTTACAGCCCAGTGGCAAAGTGGGAGCTTTGGAGTTAGAAGGCCTGGTTAGTAATGGATGTTCCATTTGCTAAGATTTGTGGGAAGATTACATTGTATTTGTGAGTCTTCAGAGAGTAGGCATTTAACTAAATCCTTTAAGCAAGTTTGTGGTGAAACACCTGTGGTCTGGGGTTGTGAATGTGTATGGTGGTTTATTTAGCTATCTGAGTTCTCAGCACATACAGTCTATTTAGGACAGAAACTCCAACGATTTTAGAGATTCCCAGTTTCTTAAACGTATCTTAAAAAGGTCAACGTGCTATTGCAAAAATAAATAATTTTTAAAAACTAATTTTTAATTCATAGTTTTAAAGACCAATAATGATACTAAAATGTTTCTAACTTTATTTTATTTATTTATTTATTTTTTGAGTGCCAAACTGATGTTTATGATCTGTTTCTGTGATTTGGTTCCTTCTTCTAATACAGCAGCCTGACATGGATGATGCTTATAGCTCCTTATTCTTTATACTTACATCTCATCTGAAAAATTAAGGCAATTATACATGTTCATGGATATTCTCTTTCTGTCCAGAAGACCAATAGGCAATACTTCTCTTGTTCTGCATTAGTGAGAATTGAACTGGATTCTATTTTTCAATATATCTGTAAACAAACTCTATGAGTTACACATAATTGTATATAAAATATACATGTTATATAACCATAGATATACATGTGTGTCTGTGGACACAGATATATAACTATAAATGCTATGCATAGCTATAAATAATATACATTTTAGGCCTTCAGACATTGGTCAAATTGAAACAAAAAATGTAGATTTATGTTGAACTATTTTATATAATAAATTTAATTATATAACATAACTATAATAAAGTTATAACACATAAATTATATATGTATAAGTATTTAAAATAAATATATATTCAATTATTACTATTATTTAGAGAAGTATAAGCTAATAATGAGGCTCCCTGGATGGTTCAGGTGTTTACTGAACATAAAAAATTATTAAATACTCCAAAGATAAAAAGTCCCAATTCTTAAATAGTTGATTTCTATCTGAAAGTGTATTTTTAATAGCAAATTCCTTAAATTTGCTATTAAATCTTTGACATCATTTTTTTATCTATTAATATGAAAATATCACATTTGTCAGAGAATTGTTGAATGATTAGATTACCTTGGTATAAAACTAGGCAAATTATCTTGTTTGGGAAAAAATAATGCCAGTAAAATGTAACACGTTTGGAAACATGTACAAAATATTTATGATTTATTTGCTGTGTTGAGAATGGCTCATCTCTTAACTATTTTGAACCATTGCTTTCAGTTACTTTTGTAGAGTAAAATATCTGAAAATTTCTCATTTTAACCTAACACTTAAATAAAAAACATAAGCTGAACTTTATTTAATTACCTTTTTTTAAAAATTTCTGAGTTGATCAGCTATTTGATGGATGGGATTTAAGCAACTAGTCATGTGCCCATGGGCTCATTTTGTTCTGTCTGTGCTGAAAAGTAGTCAAGAAATTTTCATTTTACTTTTGTTTGTAGATTGGTAAATCCTGCAATTATGTTGCTTTTTAAATCTGTAACATAATAGATGTTTTATTAGAATATTAATGTATTTTATAAATGTAATATATTTTGATATTGTTAAAATGTAACATTATCCATTATATCCAATTACAAAAGGATTTGGCTCTTGCAAAATATATGTATCCTTGTAGGATGTGATTAATGCCTGCTATTTCTAAGGGTATAATTTTGGGAGCAATTTTCCATAAAACTTCTTAAACTGTTACCTTATAAATTGGAAATCATTTGGCATGATATTAATTTAACCAAATTACTATCCTAATAGCAATTCTTCTTTCTAAGTAGTTTTCAAAGATATAGTGGATATGCGCCTCTCACCAATCTCTAGTATTTATGACTTGATCAATGGTTGTCGTGTTCAGAGGGCATACAGTTTAACACTTCTTGGTACTGCCCTTTATCTATGGTCCCGAATGTTGCTAACATGGGTTGAAACCTAATTATAGGCAATTTTCTCAATGAGAAGAACAACTTTTAAAGGTAATAATTCAATTCTTCTTTTAACCAACCAATGTAAATAAAATGAATGATTCATTTGTTTTTCCATTATAATCATTAAGAGCCTACTAAGTATAAAATACTGACACGTGAATCAAATTCAAGGACACATAAGGTTAAGACCATTTTCAAGCACAGTGGATTATGGGAAAAGGCTCCTGCAGTTTGGCAAGAGTGGGACAAGTATTATGAGTGCTAGAGTTAGGAAATTAAAATGTATTTGGAAATATGTATAAAATATTTCTAAAATTTAAATAATATATAATTATTACTATTAGTAATAATACTAGGAAATAGCAGTAAAACTATGTTTCTAAGCAAAATCATAGGGCTGAGACAGTTGTGAGTAATTTTAATAGAAGAGGTGACATGAAATCATGAGATTGCTTGAATTTGTTGAGAGAACTTGGAGAAACAAAGGTAATCAAGGAATAATTTATGAGAAAACACAATTAGGTATTGAGATGAATAAAATTAAACAGAAAATAAGCAGAATGAAGACAGGAGATCTGAGAGAACACATTTTCTCAAAAATAAAATGAAGAAGGAAGAACATTGGTTCTGAGAAGTCAGCAGAGTGAGTAGGACCAGAATGTTCCTCCTCTTTGTATTCATAAACAAAAAGACTAAATTGGGGCGAGGAGTTCAGTCTCTTTGAGAATCTCCTTGAAGTTTTGACTCTCTCTCTAGGAAAATACAAATGATCTGTACAAAAACTTTTACATTTCATCTGAGATGATTCATTAATTTTGTAGTCTATCCAAGACTAGGCTAAGACAACTGAAAGAATATATATATATTGAAT
>NW_006433716.1:1811195-1836903 GCF_000325575.1 Pteropus alecto | reverse complement strand
CAAACAGGACAAACAGAGACTCATGGACATGGACAATAGACTAGTGGTTACCAAAGGTCAGCGGAGGGGGGGTTGCGGCGGGGGATGGGGGGTAGTTGGGGTAAAAGGGGTCAAATATGTGTTGACAGAAAGAAATCTAACTATGGGCAGTGAACACACAATGCAATATATATATATGCCTTACCGTTAAATTGTACACTTGAAACTTACTGGATTTTGTTAACCAATATTACCATAATAAAAAATAAATAAAATAATTTTTTAAAAGAACACTATTTAAATGGAAATTAGGGAAAATACTGTATAGATAGTCCTCAGAACTGTTGGGATATATGCTTTTGACAATATTTTTAAAATGAGCTCTGTGATTTTCTTTTTTACTCAACAGGTGTCTTCTTTATAAGGAAAGCTTCTATCATGCTTACCAACACCTCAGTATTAGGGCAGTTTACAAAGAATAAAATCCTGAGAGAAGGAATTGTGTGCATGCAAATGATTTATTAAGGAGGTGCTTCCAAATGAAACCTGTAATGGAGTGAGAAAAGCAGGACAGGATGGGAACCAAGCCAAGAAATGATTTCAGGCAAAGTTCCAGACTCAGCCTGATTCATAGGGGAGCTCTAGACTATACTTTAAACTTCAAAGTTCATCCCAACTGGAGAGTAGAATCGTAATACTCTTGCTTTTGCATAGGTCATTCATTGTCTAAAAGTCATGATTGGGAGGTGGGTAGTGATAAACCACAAGGCACTCAGAGATATTATTCAATCCAGGAAAAGCATTCACAGTAGTCCTTAGGCAGTCCTGGTAATATTGTTGTAACATTGATAATAGTATCCAAAGAATATTAGGCTTGGTAATCCTCGCCCTGATATAAAGTTTATTAATATAACCAATGTAGCTTTCTTTACACAAGTATTAGCCAGGTAGATCTTTTTAATCCTTTTATATTTAGCCTACCTATACCTTTATGTATATATAATGTAGATATTTACATTGAGGAATAATTGACATACAACATTATATTAGTTTCAGGTGTAGAACATAGTGATTTGATATTTGTATATATTGCAAAATTATCGCCACAATAAACTTAGTTAACATCTGTCACCATACAGTCACAGAATTTTTTTGCGATGAGAGTTTTTAAGATTCACGCTCTTAGCAACTTTAAAATATGCAATATGGTAACATTAATTATAGTCATCATGCTGTACATTAATCTCTATGACTTATTTACTTTATAACTGGAATTTTTGAATATCTTCACTCATTTTACCTATGCCTCCCACCCTCTGCTTCTGGCAACCACTAATCTGTTCTATCTTTAAGCTTGGGTTTTTGTTCTGTTTTGTTTTGTTTTTTAGATTCCACATATAAGTGAGATCATATAGTATTTGTATTTCTCTGTCTGACTTATTTCACTTAGCATAATGCTCTCAAGTCCATCCATGTTGTTGCAGATGTCAAGATTTTATTCTTTTAATGGCTGAATATATTCGATTATGTGCATACCATATTTTTTTATCTTTGTAACTTAAATGCATTTTTTATAAGTTACGTATAGCTGGATCTTGTGTTTTCTATTCAATCTGGAAATCTGTTTTTAATTGGGGTAATTAAATTAATTGCTTTTAGTGTGATTATTGATATGTTTAGATATAAATATATTATTTTGCTGTATGTTTATTGTTTATATCATCTGTTCTCTGTTCTCTTTTCTACTCTTACTGCCTCCTTTTGGATTGAATAAAAATTTTTAAAATTTCTATTTTATCTCTTTTGTTAACTTATTTGCTATAACTCATTGTATTGGTATTTCAATGGTTGCTATAGGAGTTTAGCCTACATCTTTTATTTATCACAGTCTACTTTTAATCAATATTATAGTACTTCATTATGAAGTTAATTTTTAGATCTATTTTCATTCCTATAAATATGTTTGAGTTTTGATTAGGGATGCAGGTTAGTTATTTGGAAACAGTGAGGTACTCTTTGGATCCCGATTTTTAAAATTTTGTGAGATATGATTAGAGAAGTGTCAATCTAGGTCTAATTATTCCTCACTATTAAGGCAAGCCCTGTCTTGGGAATTGTGGTTTTCCAGTCTGATTCTAGAAAAAAGGTACTACTTCTAGTCCCATGTGAATGTCGGACACTGATTGATTTAAACCCTTTGATAGAATTTTTCCTGAAGATTTTGTAAAATATTTATCTTTTAAAATTAATTGATTTATTTTATAGCATATGTTCCATCTTGGTGAATATTTCACATGCATTTAAACAGTAATTATATTCTGTAGCTGTTTGTTGTAGTGTTCTATAAATGACAGGTTAGTAGAGATGGTAGACAATAATATTCACATAGTTCTTATATTCTTGTTTTTTTCTCTGAACACTTACTGAAAGGGGATATTAGGAATTCCAGCCATGATTGTATAGTAGATTTGCCTCATTCTTTTTTAGTTTGGTCAGTTTTTACTTGCTGATATTAAGTATAAAAATATTAGGATTTTTATATCTTCTTAATGAATTGATCACTTTATTTTTATCCAATTTTCTTCCTTACAGCAGTTAATGCTTCATGTTTTGAACTCCATTTTTTTTGTCGGATATTAATATAGTCACACCACATTTATGTCTAATTGTATACCTTTTTTCACCCTTCATATACAACTACATTCAACTATCTTCATATTTAATGTTCATTGCTCATTAACAGCACAGAATTAGGGATTGTTATTTAATTCACACTAAAATTTGCCTTTTAATTGGAGTGTATAGTCCATTTACATTTGCTATAATTATTGATGTGATTGGTTTTAAGTCTACCTGCTTTATACTCATTTCCTATTTGTTTTTTTTTTTCTTCTGTTTCCACTTTCCTGGATCTTTATATATTTTTAGTGTTATGTTTTATTTAGTATTTTAGTTTTACATTTTATTCCCTTTATCTCTTATGTTGTTAGTGATATTATATTACATTATATTATATAATATGATCTATTTATTTTTTCTATGTTCCTAAATTCAATGATTGGCTCCACCACCCAGGTGTCTCAGAAACCTCACATTCCTGGGCTTTACTTTTAGCTTACCTCAATTAGGTACCAATTTTATTTGCATTTCCAAATCTTTAAAATTCAACATCTCTTCTTCTAAAATAATCAGTATGACTGCCAGAGTTTGGGATCACATAACCTCTTACCTGATGAAGTGGTATAGCCTCTTAACTAGTTTGTTTCCTCATTTTCCCATTCCTACTCTATCAATTTTAGATTAATGTTGACATTCAAGGTCTGGCAATAATGCAATGGAATATTATGTGATATGTGCAGATCAAAGCACTTTACAGACAGAGTGTTAAATGGATCAGGTTTCCCTGTGGAGCTTGTTGTATAATGGAGAAAATACTGTAAAAAGAAAAGAATGAAGAGGTGGGATGATAAACTGGGGCGGGGAGAAAATATCGAACACTAGTTATAGTGAGTGCAGAGTTTTATGAGTAAGGATTATGCATAATATCAACAGAGATGAAGGAAATGGGGGCTGGTAAATAGGCTAGAAGGACTCCTCCTGATTCTTAAGGAAAAAGAAGATGTCACATGGAAAAAATCACCTTCAATGTTATGGTCTTCCTTTGTAGGCCCTTAATCTATCAATTCTCTCATTCCTTTAAAGGGCTAATTATCAAATTACTGCCCAATGAAGTAACTGCACACAAATTTGCATATAGTAGATGCTCAAATGGTTTAAGTGGAAAGATAAATAAATGACTAAAGATGGGTGAATGAGCAAGTTCCTCACTATTTAAGTGAGGCATTTTCGCTTGTGTCTCATTCCACTGGGCCCAACATCCCCCCCCACCCCCCACCACCAGTGTGGTAAAGAGAATTAAGGTTCTTGAAGGAAAGCATTTCTGGAATAGGCTTGTTGAAAATTTTAAGGTCTGGTCTTCCTTCGTAGGCCCTTAATCTATCAATTCTCTCATTCCTTTAAAGGGCTAATTATCAAATTACTGCCCAATGAAGTAACTGCACACAAATTTGCATATAGTAGATGCTCAAATGGTTTAAGTGGAAAGATAAATAAATGACTAAAGATGGGTGAATGAGCAAGTTCCTCACTATTTAAGTGAGGCATTTTCGCTTGTGTCTCATTCCACTGGGCCCAACATCCCCCCCCCCACCCCCCACCACCAGTGTGGTAAAGAGAATTAAGGTTCTTGAAGGAAAGCATTTCTGGAATAGGCTTGTTGAAAATTTTAAGGTCATTACCATAAAGTGAAGGAGATCAAAAATGCATTAAGTTGAAGGCTGGCAGGAAAAAGTATTGAAATGGCTGAAGGCATCTTGAGCAACATGACATTTACATGGTGGCTATGTAAATTTAAATGGTATATTGTAAGACCCACCTAATTTGGAACATTTATTTTCAAAATGTTTTCTTTCAAAAATATTGTATGCCTATTATGCTAATTATAGAAATTAAAAGTTGTTATTAGCAAATCTATTTTAATCTGAATTAATGTATGGCATTCTTTAAATAAAGTTCCAAATTGAATTTAGAAATATTCATGCTCTTCCAAGATTGCAATATCCCTAAGATAGGATGACATTCTAAGGCTTTGGATACATTATTGCATGTATTTATTCATACAAAATCAACTAGAGTAGTAAAATAATTACCAACTGGATACTGAATAAGAAAAACCATCTGATATTTCCAGTTAACAGAAATAGCCTTTTCTCCTAACTTACTTAATGTATGTAAAAATTCTTCAATCCATTGTTCAGATTGTAATAGGTTTCTCCTTGCTTATGTAGTTTTGAAACCTTTGGAGAGAAATTGATAAAGCATGTCTTTGGAGAGCTTAGAGAAGATACTTCTCCTTCCTTAAATGCTCTTCCTTTTCTTTCTGTCATGCCAATACCTCTAATCTTCAAGATTTGAAGAATCACCTCTTCATAAACTTTTCCTTCCCCAATAAGCCTGGTAAAATTTGTCAGCACTTTTTTGCTGTCCCATTGTATCCTCTGCAAATATCTTTCATTAGTAATGGTTTTAACCTTTTGGTCTTTTCATTCAGGATGAAGACATTCATTCCTTAGCTGCCTGAAAACATTGCCTGCTAAAACACAGAGCTGAATCACTGTGGATTGCTCTAAGCTATCTCACCCAAAGTTACACACTCATTCAGTTGCATCCTCCATTCAATGACATGTCATTATGGATGTATAAAGGCTTAGATAATTTGCCTTATTTGGAAAAAAAAAAAATCTAAAAAGACATCCCAGACCCAGCACTTTCCATGGGATCAGCTGAATCTTCTATTTCAACTGCATCACAGTTATAGTTCTGCCTCTGACCAGTCTGTTCCCCTCATTCCTTTAAAAGGGCTAATTATCAAAGTACTGCCCAATGAAGCAACTGCATACAAATTTCAGAGTATCAAAGTCAGTTTCTGGGGAATCCTTCAAGAGATCCCCTTTTCTTAAACTCAAGCATCCAGTGATTTCAAGCTGCCCACAGAATGAGAAAGGGACTTATATTTATCTAGAAACTATGATAGGTCATTTACATGGCTCATTTCCTCTAATCCTTTTAATAAATCTGAGGTACAGGCTCTTCTAATATGTTAATTTCCAAAAAAAAGTTATTCTTATATCCAACAGATGGAGCATGGTATAAGCTTCTAGGTTGTGGATTCATATCAAAATACAGGGTTATATGTGATTCTTTGAACTTTTAAAACTTAGGCATACTCTTCTTTTTAACAACCACAATTTATAGGGCAGTTATTTTTCTTCTGAATAGAACATTGTTTGAATTTAGCATCTTCTAGTATGTAAGGTTACATGCTTCCCTGACAATCCCATCAAATCTGTGTATCTGCATTCATTTTCTGTGCACACACTTTGTTGTGCACAATCAAGTAGACCTTCAAATTAGAGAATCATAATACTTTGCTATCTGTTCTTTGCTACTAACATTTCATCAAGGGCATTCTTCCTATATTTAGACTTTATATTCTCGAACAAACTTCTAGCCTTCTCTTGAATTTACTCAGACAAATGGGCATCCAACATTGATGCTGATCTTCTGGTCATTATATTAAGCCTTTCAATTAACAGAATTTGAATGTGCTGGCATTTTTACCTTTGGAGTGTTCTAAAATCCATCATTGCCCCAGTGGCACTGAGGGGTCCTCAGTTTTTTCCACAGATACAGTAAAGAATTATAGATCAGTGAGATTTAGGAAAAGTAAGATTTATTAAAAGTACGTTTCAGGAAAGAAAAGGGCTATGACAAAGGGGGCTGTAGCTTCAGGGAAGAAGTGAGGTCTGTATTATATTAAGGCCATGATAGGAGATTATGAAAGTGGTGCTAGATAATTGGCATGTGAAGTCATTTTGTTTGACATTTGGCTGTTCTATAATCCTTTGCTTAGTGTGCATACAGTTACCCCGAATTCAGTCTGTTATAATTAGATTCATGAACTTCCGGGCATAGGCATGGTATTATAATGGTATAATAAGGCTAAGGTCACAGGAGGTTAGTGTAGGCCTGACTGTGCAAGCACATGTGGCCAAACCAAATCAGCTACTATTTTATGGCTTTTTACTCCTTTTGTGCCTCAGGATGTAGGGGTAATTTATAACCATAAAATGGGGGTTCCGGGGAGGTCCTAAGGGAGGTCTTTGGTAGGGGCCTTAATTCCCCAGTCGCTCATGTCTACCTAACTACTTAATACCATCATTACATGTTACTCACTGTGTAATGTCTTTCTTTGACGAATTACAGTTATATAGGCATATAGCACATCTCACATATTACATGATTAATATTTTGTCCTTTGGAGAGCTTGCTAATGTTGAATAAATTACATATGCCAATATGTAACATGTACTGCTTTCTCATTTTCAATTTTCTTTATTATCTTGTTTCATAATCATATGCCACTTCTTACTAGCAGTAGTTACTGCCACTGAATTTATCAGATACAGTTAAGTTAATAATATTTCTAACACTCCTCTAAGCCGAGCACACACAGTAAAAGTCTGAACAATGGATCATTGTTACAAAACTGAATTATGGTATATCACTGGAAGCAAAACAGATATACTTTGCTATGGAATATAAACTTGTTTTTATTTCTATTGATTCAGAAGTTGAATTTTTTAAGTAGAAAAGCTTGCATCGGGGGAGTTCCACTTTCAGCATGATTGTGTGAAGAGCTCTGAGGAACTACTTCTCAATGAAACTGATGAAAACGAGTAAAAACACACACCCATTTGAAGTCTCTGAAAATGGCCTTACAAACTTACAGCAAAGGATGAAAAATGTATTTAATAAAAATCTCTAAAACTGGAAAGAGCTGTAGGATTCTGGTATTTGAGCCAAGAACCTTACTGTCCCTTCACCATTTCAGCTCAGCATGATGGGAACTCCAGTCCAGAGTGGTACAGACACAACACAGAGCTTCTTCTCCCCACAGCTCCCATTTAGAGGGCTGTCTTCCTGGTATAGGTAGTTCAGCATTTCTCTTCCTTCTCCCAGCTAACTGCAGCTGAGGCTAAGTTTCAAATAAGTGAGGCTGTAACTCAGCAAATCTTCACTTAAGATGACTTTTTCTTTTTCTATTTCTACTTCATTCAAACTGGTTTTGGGTTCACTTTCTTCTTCTCTTTCCTTATCCTTCTGTATAACACAGGACCACTCCCTTAATCATTGAGCCCCTAGGTCAGAATCAAACAGTCTTAAAAACAAAGCCTCAGGTCTTTTGACCACAGAAATAGAGTTTTGGTCAAATTAAAAATAACATCTTGCATCTTCCCACCCATGAAGGTAGAATGACTCTACTAGCAGCCCCTTGAAACCAAACAGAAGGGTGCCGTGACTTACATCAGGACCTGATGCAATGATCAGCTGCCTCCTACCCTAGCCTCAACTAATCAGTAGAGCCCATAACCCCAACTCCCTTAGTGACAAAGAATAATCAATCTTCCCCTATATAATTTATTTCCTAGAGACCGTCAGGGAGCCAGGTCTTTAAACTCTAGCTCACCTGTGTCTCTGGACTTGGTGCCATTTCCTTAAATAAACCTCTACTTTCTTTGCTGCAAACTTCTGTCTATGTTTCTTTTGGATTTGATGCATATAGGCAAAATGAACCCCTCATGTTTGATAACAATACCAAGAGGTAGGAACTGCTTTTTTATACCTTGCCACTACTAGTGGGACTGAGGTGTTACTGTAGTATGGCACTGATAAGAATATTAGGGCTCAGTTGCATTTGCTCATAGGATGGGGTTTCTATACTGATAAAGGCAAACAATGGGGATCTGCTACGCTTCCCCTCTGCCAAGCGCTCAGCTTCCAAAGTGGGTATGTGATTGAGAGAGAAGCGTACCATTGTCTTTGCCCCCAGCACCACCATTGGTTGAGAAATTTTGTCCAGAGATAGAAGTAAAAACATGCCTAGGAGAGCTCCAAATACCATGCCCAAATAAACTTCCTTTATCTGCAAGTGTGGAGAGGTTCAAGCCTAAGGGTGTTCTCAAGAACAGTGGAAATTGTTGTAAAAGGCAAATGGGAAGAGAAAGATAAAATCACTGGCTAAACAGTAGGCCATCTAATCTGCCAGACAGAAAAAGAGACAGTTGGAAAGTACCCTCGTGGGTTTAGAAGAAATCTCAAACACCTACCTCAGGATTTATTCCTTTAAAAAAATTTAAATTTGGTCGGGTTAGTCTGTAAAGCAGTATATACACTGGGGCATTGTTGAAAACAGTGTAGCAATCAGCTGACAATTACTAGAGCTTAATAAGGAATAAGGTCAGAGAAAGTTAAAAAAAAAAAAAAAAAAAAAAACCCTACCCAAACTATAGTCATCCCAGGGTAACTGCAGGAACATCCAATGAGTGACATCGGGGGCATCACACTGCGAAGAGGAAATAGACATTACTAAATTAATCTGGTAAATTACTAAATAAATACACCAACAAATAGCAACAACAAGTTCCAGAGGAGGAGACAGCCAAAGGAAGTTACTATTTTATCAAAAATGTGTCATAAATTTGGCACTAGCAAACTCTTCTCATATACATGAACAGTGAACATTTACAGTTTCATCAAGCTGATTTGAAGCTGGACCTTCTTGTAGCAGCTGGTTATTATGCAACTAAACCCTGTCCAGGGAGAAACTGGGAGATGGGTATTTTTGCCTGTTTCCTCTGCACCGAGCTTGAGTATATGAATGAAGAATGCATTCCTGTGTCCATATTAAATCTGCTTCTTTCTTTACTATAGTCATATGGGACTTGTGAATGCAAGCCCCATTGGCTATCTGAGCCAGTAAATCTGGGGCTAATATCAATATTGGTTCACTAATTTAAAAAAATGTACCACACAAATATAAAGTATTAGAGGAAACTGGGTGAAAGTATATGGAAACTCTCGATACTATTTTGGAAAATTTTCAGTAAATCTAAAACCATTCTAAAATTTTAAAAAATTATTTTGAGAAAACACACTTTCAAAGGACAGTGTTGAATAGAAAGATGTTGGTCATTTAGTATTATTGGAGTGTTGATTTAATATTAGAAAAATGGATTATATCCATATACTTTTGTTATTGAGGTTTGAGTCATATTAATAAGTTAATTTTTTGATGTTTACTCTTTTTAAAGAGTTATGTGAGAAGTGAGTAACAAGGTGTGTCAGTGTTGGGAGGTAGAAGAAGATAATACTTGAGGAAAATATTTTGAGGCCACATTTATTTCTCTTCATGATTTAGTGAAAGAAAAAAGACTCAGGCCCCACTTCAGATGTGATTATCAGAATCTTCATTGTACCAAGATCCCCAGGTGAATTGTGTGCCATTAGTTTAGAAGCTAAGTGTTGCTGCTCCCTTCTAGATTTGCTCTACTATTCCTTCATTAGTGATAATCCATGCATCTCCCTTATCTGGTAGATCTATTTTTCTTTTTCTCATTTATCTTTTATCTATATGGATGAAGACGCTGGAGTTTGCAACTTCTGCTAACTGTTCAGTTAACTGGAGATTCTGACCATCTACTAACATACTCATTAATTAGGAAGTCTTTGAAATTATTGATTCTTGATTTTGTCATGATCCATTTAGAAAGTAGAGAGGACTAGGTTAAGGAATAGGAAAGTTAGCAGGTGATACTCCTTAGAATTTGGTCATTTTGAAATTAATGTTCTTTTTTGCTGTAGGGTCAGACTGATTAATAGCAATTCGACATCTTGTGAATTCCAATAGAGCACTAACAAATGCTTAATTTAAAGTAATTATATACATATATGTGTACTATTAACTCTTCTTAAAAAGCAGAATTAAAAATTATTAAGATATAATTGACATATAGCATTATTTTACTTTCAGGTGTTTGACATAATAATTTATTATTTGTATACATTGCAAAATGATCACCACAATAAGTCTAGTTAACATTCACTACCACACATAGTTACAATTGTTTTCTTGTAATGAGAACTTTTAAAATCTATTTTTAGTGACTTTCAAATATACAATACGGTATTATTAACTATAATCACAATGCTGTACATTCTACCTCATGACATATTTTGTGTTTGATTAATAAAAATGTTCAACAGAATAGCCTTAGTACTATGTTTAGTTGAGAGAGCTATGTTCAATCATCTCTCTTGATCTTTCTCTTATGAAAATCCTATCTTGGTACATAATTTCTTCATAGAAAAACACGGCAAAATCTTGCCTCTAATGACAAAAGTCAGGGATGAATTTAAATAAACTCGATGTTTAAAGAATTCTACCTTTGTGTTGAAGATGAGTAAACTTAAGCTAAGAAAGTTTAAATATTAAATAATGGCACAGTGGCAGGGCATGATTTGAGAAACTATTGAATGATTCCAATGACAAGGTGATTAATCACTCTGCTATAACATTTCTCTTGTGTTTCTGTCACAAGAAAGACAAAAGGAGATGGAAAAAGAAATATGCCCTTGTACTCTATTTAATCTATGAGAACTAAAGTTAAATTTGGTTCTTTTTCATTTGAGTTGTAGACCACTTGGTAAAATGCATGAACATGTGCAGTTAAGTAAGTTAATTGCAGGCAAATAATAATGTTCGACATTAGCACAAGCAAATAAAAAAATGTATTTGGACTTAAGGATATAGAAGATAAAAATGCTAAGTAAAACTAGAAGGACTATTCTGGAAACCAAGAAGCAGAATATGAAATTCAATGTGTTAGAGCCAATCCCTTCTTCTGCTGTAGGAAACATAGGTGGTAAATATCAATGAAGTAAGATGTCTGACTATATTCAACTTTAAGTAAATTCTTATCCAACTTTAGCAGAATACATCTGAACACATTCAACTTATCCAAACTTGTCTACTCCAGCACATATGGTGTTAACTCCAGAACTTTGTTTTTTCTTTTTTTCACTAAGCTACCCACATTCTGAATAATGTTTCACATAGAAATAGATTTCTGTTCATGATGCGAGTACCAACCAGTGTTGAATCCTCTGCTCTGAATTTGTTCTTTGCTAGCAACTGTTATTTTGTCCCTCATGGTGGTAGTGTTTCAAGCTTTTATTCAACATTCACACTTCATCACTGAACAAGGGTGAGATTTACCTTCTTCAGCTGGGTTTATAGCAACCTGCCTGACTGTGCTTTATTAGGAACAGCAGTCCCATGTTATAAATTTTGTTCTCAGGAGTCTGGGGTTTCAATTTTAGAAATTTGGCAATTAACCTACACATTATCCAGTTTCCAACTATAACTTTGAGTCAAAATCACTTTATCAAGTACTTACTCTTAGACCAGTACCATATTAGTATTAAGAAGCTGGCTATGCACAATGCAATATATATATATATATATATATATATATGCCTTACTGCTAAATTGTACACCTGAAATTTATTGGATTTTGTTAACCAATGTTACCATAATAAAAAATAAATTAAAAATAAAAATAAAGCAAGTCATAAAGAAAAGAAGAAGCGGGCAATGAAATGTTTTCATGGTTGACATTTTAATGCATAAATATCTATTTAGGAATTGTTTAGAATACACACATGTTTATTCATAAATGTATATTCTTATGAATGTGTAGTTTTATGTGTTCTTTAGCTAGTGGCTAAACAGAACTTGATGTCTGCAGCAGAGAATAAAACTTAGTAAATTCTTAAATCAAAATTTATTTATACTTTTATTAAAGAAAGAACTCTAATTAAAAGAAAGTGTATATTAAAATATTGACTGAGCCTGGGGCTCTGCTGTGGAAATGGAAGACAGTAAAAACTCAAATTTATTATTAATGAACTTTATTAGTATTAATGAAGGAAGAATAATTTATATAAGAAAATGATCAGCTTGGACAGATAAAAATGTTTGAATTAATGCATTTGCAATGGTTCTTCTATGTTCCATATATTGATTGTCTTTTGATCTTCCTCTATAAGTATATTTGTATCAGTTTACGTCTGCTTTTAGAAAAAAAAACACATGTATTTACATGGAAGTACACATTTGTATGTCAAAGCTTGTTAATAGATTCAGAGACCATTAACAAGCCAGGTATTTGTGTGAATATAAGGTAACTTTTTACTCAATAAGCCTTAATATTCTTTTCCTCATTGTCTTTGTCATGTTATTTCCCTCTCCTATGAAATAGCTATCCCTTTAACTCACCCACAAGACCACTTCTACGTAATTCTTAATTCTGTCTCTTGACTAAAATCTTTCTAAGCCATGTGAATTCATATTCCATCATTCATTTGAATGTCTCTAGTATTTATTATACATCATTCTGTATTGTTATTTACTTTTGTGTCTACATTGTTATCTGCAATCCCAAGAAACTGGGAGTTATTTTCTAGTGTTTTATGTCTTGAAGCTTTTGCAAAAAAATTGTGTACTCTATAGCATACTTATCGGTTGTCCATTTCCTTTTGACTAACCACTCCTACTTTTCTGTTAACATTCTCTTTAGACACCTCCATTCTTTTGACTGTTATAACCCATTCACATACATTTATTTTTTCTTCTCTAATGTTTACTTGCATTTATTTACTTGCATTCTTGCATTTATTGACATAAAATTTATTGTTCCTACTGTAAGTTTACATGTCTGCCTCTATAATTTTAAAGGCAAGGATCTTGTCTTCGATTATTTTTAAAATCATTCCATACTCACTGAGAATTTTCTTTGATGCCAGGCATCATCCTTTTAACAAATTTGTCACCTTTACACATACCAGAGCTTTCAGCAAATCTTAAACAGTTAGTAGATGTGTTGTGAATAAATGGATGAATTAATGAAAATTTTTTTATTAGACATACTCATATTTAATGATATTGGCTATGTTCAGTAATTATTTTATTATTGTCTTAAATAATAATAATGATTTTTTATAGGAGACCCAAGTGTATTTTCATTTTAGGCAACATTTGTCTGGCCAGTTGAAGCAGTATAAATTTGTGAAGTGTAGACTTGGCTATCAAGTACCCAGGTTCTAGTTGACTTGCTTCAATTACTTATAATATTTAGGTTCACTTTCCCAGCCTATAAAATGAAGCATTTATATTAGTTGAAATCAATTGTCTTTTGCAAACCTAGAGTTTTCTATCTTCTAAACTAATTATATTTGTGTCTAAATGGACCATGGAAGTTGAATGAATATATTGTACAATGTGTGACTTTTTAAAATATTTTTGTTTTGATTTAGAGTTCAAAATGATATCTCTTTCTCAAAAACAAATTTAGAGGAGGCAGGATTGCATCATGGTAAGGCCATGGATATTGAACTCAAAGCCATTTATTAGCTATGTAAACCTAGGCAAAAAATGCTAAATCTTTCTGACTATAAGTTTTCTCATCTTCGTAATGGGGAGAATAATGAAATCTATTTCATAGGGCTATGACATTCACAGCAGTAAAACACGTGAAGTATTTAGCACGGTGCTTGCCACATAATTAGCCCTTGAGTAATATCAATTATTATTATCATTACCATTATTAGTACTAGAAATGATCTGTATTAAGAAAACATTTCCTGAAAATATCTGACTCTTTAGTTTTATTGCCATTTGATTGTTTTTTCCCCTGAATACTATTCTAAATTTTGAAATTTAACTGGAATAGTTGGGATTTTCACTTTTGTTATGTATTTCAGTAGAGATTTTCAGGCCTTCTAAGACTGTAGTCAAGCTTCATTAAGTCAGCTAAAGTAATTAAGTAATTTCAACAAATATTAGTTATTAGGATTCATTCACTAAAATCTGCAAATTGGACATTATTCACCTTCAGAAAATAAAACACATCACCTTTGTCTTATATTCATCATCTTTCCATAATATCGAAGCTTGACGTTTGGCTTTTGCAGATAGAAGCACCAAAGTTAAAGAAAACCCATCTGAGCAGATAGTAAAATGGGTATGATGAAGTTCTATTTTACAGCATAGTGATTATTTGGTCACATCCTAATTGTGTATTTAATCTTCTATTCTCTGAATATCTGAGAAACAAATATATAATAATACTAATAAAATCATACTATCCAAGAAAGAAGAACTAAAGACCATTTAATCGGGGATTTCCTAGTCTTGATTAGCTCATGATGATAGTAACTTCTCTCCATCTACCAAAACCTGACAGTTTTAGCTGAACAACCTTCTAGAAGCTCTAAGAAATGTCTAATTAGTTGCCTCTTAAATCATCATGCTGTGCCTGACGTAGAGTATGCTAGGGGTGTTCATAGAAAAGTTGTTGACTGGCTGAAGGTTTTAGGTTTTTTTAGAGAAGTAATAATTTAACAAACATTTACAGAATTTCAGTTATGTGCAAAGCACTCTGCTAGGCCCTTAGAATAAAAAAAAAATAGTGAAGATTTAGTCCCAATATTTAAAGAACTTATAATCAAATATGAGAATGTATGTATGTAAGCAGGTACTGTCAGTACTCTATATTGCTATAGGTATGCAGAACTTCAAACCTAATCCAGTAGGAAATTGGTGCAGAGGGGAGTAGGAAGGGGGCACTCAGGAAAGTTTCCCAGATAGTCACATTCTTCTTAATGGAATTTGATTCAATTTGTAATTTTGGAAGTTTTCTGGTATAGAACAATCCTGAATTAAACCATATCTCACAAATGTCTCTGAATGAGTTGAGTGAATATGGCGTTTTATTTCCCCATGACATTCACACCTTTATGTGCAAGTCAGAAATGACCTAAATAGTGGGTGAAATAATGCTATATGTTTCAGGCTCATAGGCTCTCGTGTTTCATAATTGTCCATAATATATCTCAGTAACATTAGACTTAGTGTGACAGACTCCAGAATCTGCCTGGAAAAAGTATTTTCCCTTTTGTGAAGATGTAGGTTTTTTTGTGGGTTTTTTTTTTTTTTTTTGAAATCATATAATTGCTAGGAGGATAAAGAATCTTCGAAGTAAAAGTATAGGCTGCACTCGTCCTTTTTCCTGACCTTGCCTCCTGGTGATTATAGTCACCCAGTTGGCCAGCAAGAATGCTTCTTTCTTTGCTATATTTATTTTTTAATCATTTGACATGACAAAAAATTGTCATTAGTAATAGAATATTGAGACAGGATAATGGTTTGCCACTTTGAAAGGAAATGTCTATAGAGCTTTACCTGTGGGAGATCAGAGACCTGTCAAAACATTCTATTCTGTAGGATTAATCTCTTAAATATGTTAGAATACTTCCATTTATAGAACTCTCTTGTGACTTATAAGCAGTGATATTCAGGTACTGACAAATGGATTGATAAAATCTTTCTGTGACTTAATGATAGAAATAGAGCAAGCCAAGCTAGGTCTTCTTTTTGCATGAGTTATATAGGCATATATTGGGTTTAAGGGTACCAACCATTTCTTCTTTTGATTTCCCTTGTATTCTATGATTCTAAATGAATTTCTAAGATGTTGGGTAGTATAATTTATTTGAAATATGAATATTTGTTTTTTGTAAATATTGGATGGGATGATGTTTACTATATGCCTAAAGAATTAGCATCTAGAGACACATATTGTTATCTACTATTGAAAATCACTGCACCAGGTGCTATGGAAGATAACACACTTCATAATTTCATGTTGCATCCCGAAATTTCCTGGATACTTCTTGATTAACCAACTTTTGTTGTAATTAACATAAGTAGTGCTTCTTTTCTCAAAAGATATGTGTTATAAATATTCTAGCACAAGATTATATTAAGATTTTAAATTTGAGATGGCAATCCATGCAAAGATGTTGGCTAACTTTCATGATGAGCTTATTAAAATTGTAGTAGAGAAATAAGAACATTAGTAAAGAGACTAGAAGGACAATAATTTAACACTTCTTTAGATTTTCTAAAAAGATGGAAAAGACTTTTGTTTTCATCAATCATAATTTCATTGGTAAAGGAACTGCCCTCCACTAAAATCAACTAACAAATTTGAAAAAGATATACAGAATATATTTAGATATTGGACAACAGGTAAAGAACAGAAACAAAAGAGGCTATCACTATTATTACCCTGGCTTTCTGCATGGTGGTACTTTCAGAAACCTACCACAGAGAGGGGAAAAACCACATATAACTCAATAGTTGTACTGAGTTTAGGAGATTGATATCAAAGTTCACTAAGTCTGAGATACTGAATGATTACTGAAAAAGAGGTAGCTATGCAAAATAAGAGCTTCAGAAATCTGCAGAGGAGTCTGTTTGCTAAGCTGTACTGCATAAGGTAAAGCTCTGGGAGACAAAGCAAAGAACTATCGGAGTGCTATAAGATGAAATTACTCAAGGATATACAACGTTAGGAAATGTTCAAATTCTAATCAGAGAGACTGTTAAAAGCATTCAGTAGAGACTTCAGAAGGCTCATATTTTCTAGGAGTATTAAACTAACCCTTTATAATCACCCTAACAATGCTTATATATAAACCTCAAAGAGATCAAGCTGTTCTACAGTGAACTATCTTTCAAAATAGCTATTACTTTTTAAAGACAACAAAATTCAGACACAACACTGTATTATTTCCAACAACCAGCATATCCAAATAGAATGAAACTTTCTTAGACTAGCAAAAGGTATCTATTTAAAAAAATACGTCTAACCTGGTATTTAATGATGAAAAACTAAACGTTTCCCCTTTAAGTTAGGAAACAAAAAGGATATCTGCTCTCAAGTATTAAATTTAGTAATTTCTTGGATGTTTCAGATATTTTAATGAGGCTAAATAAATCAATAATATAGAGATTAAAAAACAATTTGTAAATTGTCTTTATTTGCAGATGACATGATCATTTATATGAAAGAGCAAAGAAATCTATTAAAAAAAAGCTGTTATAACAAGTAAAGGAATTTAGTAAGTGTTAGAGAAGATGTAGAGAAATTAGAACCTTTATACATTGCTAATGAAAATGTAAAATAATTTAGACACTTTGGAAAACAATTTAGTAGTTTATGAAAATGTTAAACATATACTTAACATAAAAATCAGAAATTCCACAACTAGGTAGGTATTATCCTACGACACGTGAAAACATATGACCACAAGAAAACTTTGTATAAATGATTATTATAATGGTTTTATGATAATAGCCTCCAAATGAGAACTATATAAACATACGTCAACTTGTGAATGAGTAAGAAAATGTGACATATCCCTATAATGAAATACTAATCATAAAAAAAGAAAAAAACTATTGATATGTATACTATAACATGAAAAGAGTATGATTCCATTTATATAAAATTTCTAGAAAAGGTACATCTATAGAGAAAAAAGACAGAACAGTGATTTCCTGTGCTGGGAAATGACAGAAAATGGACATGAGGGAATGTTTTTTTGGAATAGTAGAAATTATCTAAAGATAGATTATGGTGGTGATTGCATAGCTCCATAAACTTAATAAATTTGGCAAATATTCTCTTTAATATACATGTATAACTGATGAATATATAATGTTTATATATATGAAGTTATAATTCAACATAACTTTTAAATAAACCTACACCACAGTATATTACCATGACATTTTATAGTACCAAAGAAGTCTTCCAAGGGGAGAGTTAGAATTTAACCTCACAAAATAAGTCAAATAAATAACTAAAAATATAACTGCCTTATAGAATTTTTATTAGAATCTTGATGATAGAAGTTAAGTGGAGACAAACGCTGCAAGAAAACTTTCTGAAACTTAATGATGCTAACAATATCTTTAATTATGATACTAGTAGAAATACAACTCAGAAAGCATACCTGTATTTCACCTTTCCTCTTGAATTTCCTTAAAGATGTTTTCCAGCAAAAGTGAAACAACAATCAGAAACAAAATATAATTATATTTTAAAAAAATACTGGAATTCAACTCTGAGCATAATGAAAAGAAATTGGCCAAGATAAGAACAATATTCCACTAGTATACTTCAAAAAAAAGTCTTTTAAAAAGAGTATGATGAATTCAAAACATATGTAGAGTGCCTAGTCTTAGATGTAAACTGGAAACAAAAAATGTCTAACAACAAGTGAATGAAAAAATGTGGCACATCCATACATTGTAATACTACTCACCAATAAAAAAGGAATTCACTGTTCTTACATGCAACGACATGAGCAAATCTCAAAATCATTATCCTAAGCAAAAGAAGCAGGCAAAAAAGGAGGTTAGCTTTATGTATTTTATAGAATTTTCAAAGCATGCAAACTAATTTACAGGGAAAGAAACTAGATGAGTGGTTTTTGGGTACAGGAGTAGAGAGAGGGACGAATTACAAAGCAGCATGAGGAAACTTGGAGAGTGATGGAAATGTTTGTTATCTTGACTGTGGTGATAGTTACACAAGGTTACATATATATATATCTATATATAGGTATATAGATATATACACACACATATAGATAACCTTGTAGATATATATAGATAGATACATAGAGACACACACATATAACCTTATAATGTTATATATGTGTGTATATATATCTCTATATATATCTATATATATAACTATATATAGATATATATACCTTATATATATATATATACCAAAGCAGAATCAGTTGTTCACTTTAAAAAAGTAAAATTTAATATATTTCAATTATTGCTCAGTGAAAATGTGAAAAACAAAATTGTATTAGAGTTGAGATTTATTCAAGAAGTTCTTCCCTTCTTCAATTTGTCCTAAGTTACCAAAACCCTATTAATTGTTCAGCAGAGTAGTAAACTAATGGTCCTCTTGGGTATCAAAGAGGGAGAAATGGAATAGAGTGTCTCCCATTCTGTGGGTATAGAAATATATTTTGTAAATATATTTTTTAAAAGAAAAGATAAAACATTCATAATATAATCTCATTGTAAATGTATTAATTCTCCATCACTTGTAATCATTTGAGAACAGTCTTCTCTTAGTAGGAAAAGTTTTATAATTTTTGTTTTTTAAAGTTTAAATGAAACAGATTCTTTGGTTTTAATTTAAGGATAGGCTTTTAATAATAAATCAGAAATACTAAATACACACAAATATTTTATGTCTTCTAATGTTTCAGTTATTTATTGCTTTATAATAAATAACACTAAATTTCCTGGAGTAAACAATAATAATTTGTTTTACTCACAAATTTGCATCTTGGGCAAGGTTCAATGGAAACAAATCATATTTCTTTCACAAGGTGTCTCCTAGGGCAGCTCAGCTACAGCAGACTGGAATTGTATGAAGATTATTGCTTACATTTTTATATTTGATGTTGGTAGAGAGCTGGAATGTCAGTTGGAGCTGTCTGTCAGAACAACTACATATGGCTGCTTGGTATCCTTATAGAATGCTAACTGGTTCCCAAGAGCAAGAATCCTACAGAATTAGGTGAAAGCTGTTTCTTAGTTATCTCTTGCTGTGCAAAAAAATTACCCCAAAACTTATTGGAATGAAATGGTGTGTAATAATTACCTGACTGTTTCTTTAGGTCAGAAATCTAAACATATCTTAAACATGTCCTCTGTGTCAGGGTCTCTAATGGGCTGTAATCAAGATGTCAACTCAGAGTTTTGTCTTTCTAAGGTTTGACTGGAGATTTTTCTGCTTTTAAGGTTTCACATTTGATTGTTAACAGGATTCAAATGCAAGTCATTGGGTCTAACTCAGACTCAAAGGGAAAAGATTGTACAAGAACATGAATACCAAGAGTAGGGATTGTTGTAGATCATCTTTGAATATTATCTATCATAGCCATATTTCCTTTTATGACTGAGTCTTAGATATGTAACATTGGTTCCACTATTTTCTATTAATCAAGGTAGGCACAAAGTTCTGCCCAGATTTAATATTGACTCCACTACTCAGTGAGAAGAGAGAAAGAACAAGTGAGTATATTGTAGTGGCCATATATGGAAAATAAACCTACTTTCTCCTCTCTCGTTATTAGGTTGGGAATCAAAAATTCTGGGTCTGTATTGCCACCTTCAGTTGGTGGAGATGTCCTGCTACTATGCTACTCCTCCAATCCTTGGTTCTCAACCCCAACTTCCAACCTTCCTCTTTCCATTTTTCACAACTCTTCTTTGATTATTATTTGAATTATTTCCAGGATTTATAGTTGAACTTAGTGGGAAGGAGCAGGTAGAGATGAGTCTATGCTATCTTGTCCAGACCGGAAGTTTGTGTTTGCTTTTTTTTTTTTTTAAATGGAACACATTTCTCTCTGTTTTAATTTGCAAAGGATAATAAAATTATAAAAGAATTTTGACTAAGAGTTAGTCTTTTGAAAAAATATTTCAGAAACAGGTTGGAGTTTTATAGATATCTTCCATGTTTACTGCAAACACGAAATAACCCAAATGTTGTGAAATATTCTTGATTTCCACAAGATGATTTGGGTCACTAATGGTGTCGCTAATCTGCAAGCTGCCCTTCACTATGTTGTAAGAAACCATCTTTAAAATAATTAGTGGAATATGCATTTGAACAATATAAAATTTCTTGGATAAAGAAGTGCTGAAACCACATTATGACTTTTAGGTGTTTCTTACTTTTAGGAGGTACTTTTAATTTTCCAGGTCTGAGGAGACAGAAAATACTGACATACCTTCTGTTTTTAAAAAGCTAATAATATAAAAGATCAGAGGAAGAAACTCATGAATATTATGCTTTTAATAAAGGGAGAGAACAATGAAGTAAAATTGAGAAGAGGGAAAAAGATAGAAACACAAAAGTGTGGAAAGATAGAGAAATGTAGAGTGGGAAAAAGAACAATATGTAGGTCTTGAGAGAGCCATATTCCAGAAGGCAGTCCCTGATGTAGGCAATGTAACAGATGTTATAAACCTATACAAATCTCATTAATTGTGCACTCAATATTTTTTCCCAAAAAATCAAGGGTTGGGATTAACATTACAATTTTTTGAATGAGTCTAGATGCATAAAATAATTTAGTGAACTCTAGCTGTACAGAAAATTGTGCTATACTGAAATTTAATTTAGGCTAAATCTATTTAGAGCAACAAATATATTTATTTTTAATTGATATAAAAAAAGAGTGCCTGTTACGAAATTCTGAAACACATTTAGCCCTAAAATTTTATTATAAATTTCCTTTCCAAAGACCTTAGAACATTTCCATAAGTATTATTTTCATTTCCTTCCAATATACAAGATATTGCTAAATTAGGAAAGAGAAAATCAGATGATTTACTCAAGACCGTATAGTTCACTAAGTAGAAGTTTTATTTCTTTCTTACTGTTGTTTACTACACCCTCCCCATACACACTAGTTCTCAAAACAGATAAACACACACACACACACACACACACACACACACACACACACACTCCAGCATTTGTACTGCTAGACCTTTACTTAGGAGAAATAAAAATTTATATCTACACAAAAAGATACATGTGGACGTTAATAGTGATTTTATTCATAATTTCCCCAAACTGGAAATAATTAAAATAGTCTTTATCTGATGAATGAATAAATGAACTGTGGTAGATTCTTACAGTGGAAAAATCACTTGGCAATAAAAAGGAACAATCTACGGTATACACGATAACACAGATGAACTGAAATGTCTTATGCTAAAGGAAAGAAGCCAGACTCAAACACCTACATGTTGTTCATTAGTCCGGTTATATCATCCGGAGTGCCCAGTGCAAAATAGAAATACGAGGCCTATCGTTTAAAAATTTAGATTTTTAGTACAGTTACAGCAGAGCTTTAAATCAAGCATGGTGCCTTTCTAAGTGTAGGGGCCTGTGTGACTGCATAGGTTGCAATCCCATGATTGTATTATTTCATTACTATGACATTCTCAAAAGGCAAATCTACTAGGAGAAAAAAGAGAGCAGTTGTTGCCAGGGGCTAGAGTGAGAGGGTAGAGTTCACCATGAAGGGCAGAAGTGAGTATCTTGGGATGGTGGGACAGTTCCATGTCTTGTTAGGCATGGTGGTTACACAATTATATGTGTATATCAAAACTCATAAAACTGACCACTAAAAAAGGAAAAATTTCTCTGTGTAAATTATATAAATATGATTTTTAAAAGCCTACATTTAAAAAGCACACATTAACATTTTATTGTGGAATGGTTATAGATAATTCCAGAGAAATGTGAAACATTATACAATTAATAGAAACAGACTATAACAGAAAGGGTAGGAATAATGACCTGGGTTGGAAAAACATCTTGGCCTCTTTCTAGCAGGGTGAAATAGATTGTCATTTAACCTCTTGAAGTCACAATTTCATTATCTTTAAAACAGGATGGCAATAGTAAGTCAAACTTATGAGTGCTTATAAAGATCAAATAAGGTAATGTATGCAATTTTTTTTAAAACCTTTATAAATGTAAAGCACTCTGGAATTATTATTAACAGTGGTAATAAATTTACCAACTTGACACCACATTTCTCTCCTCAAATTTAAAGGTTTGTCAGTCACTGTGCACATTTCTGATTTAAAAAAAATCAAAATTGCAAATTTACTTTAACAATGTTCTATAGAGATGTAATATATAACACATTTTATACCTGGAGAGGGTTACTTGTTTTCACAGTCAAACTGACATATTCTTAGGGAGGAATCCATTTTCTACCTGATGGACTAAATTGAATCCTTATTTCTCAGTGTAGTAGATATTTTCTCCCATTAGGTTAGAATGTATGTACAAATCAATGTAATTCTTTCATTTTAGTTTTAAGTTTTGGTATCCACTTCTGACAATTTTGTAATTTTTAAGTCGTATAAACATTATGACTAAATAATAATTGATTATAAATGTATATGGGGACTAAATAGCTAAAATTTGTCCAGTTAGTATAATTCTTGAGATATTTTACATATAAATGTTATCAAATACAAATTAATAAATGTAAATTCTGGTAAATGCACAGCTTAAAAGATTATTACATGACAAATTCTATAACCAGATACATGACTCATACTTGCCTTTTAACTTAATTAAGGAGAGAAAGGGAATCACTCAAAAAGTTCTGAGTTACTTTATATTCCCATTATATCTGATAGGCATGTACTTCCAATATAGCATCTTATCATATTGGAATATAATTGTTTACTTAAATACATATTAGCAGCTATTGAGTCTATGGACTCATCAACAGCAGTGTGTGAGCCTTATTTATTTCTATTTCTCAGCTGTCATATCTTTTGCTAGCACATAGTATTTGTTTAATGATTTTGGTTTTAAGATAAGGAAAACCAGATGTAATAATATTGGTGGGCAGAGTGGCAATTGGACAGGATACTGAACGGTCAGAATACTTTAGGTTAATGTCCCAACTTTGTTTTCATATGCGCTACACAACACCTGATATGAGAGTTAAACTTTTATGAGCTTCAGTTTTCTAGACAGTTAGTATCTAGAAAAATACTTGACTTGCAGCATTCTCTCAGTAAATATCAACCTTTTTATCTAACACATCATTAAGGATCATTTCATGAAAATGTTGCAATGGTCAAGTGTAATCATGGATATGAAATGTAAAAGCAAGGTCATGGGCTGTGTATTTTTTTAAATTCCCACATCAGCTAGACATTACCTTAAAGTTAGTAGTCGCTTAATAGATGTGCATAGGCTGATTGATTCAAATATAATTGTCTACATAATTAATCATACTTTTTAGATTGGGTTCAGATTATGGACAGGATAGACAATCAACAAGCTCCTAAATTTCACTGCAAAATTTAAAAAAAAAAACTGCTTCAAATTATTTGAGAATATAATGAGCTATAATCAATTACTGTTATTTATTATTGGACATCTAGGTCTATTACACAGTCTAGTGTAAGTTTAATTGTCTTATTATAATGATCCAAGTAGAAGTTCATAGAGATAAGGCTAATGCATCTTCCCAAGACAATAGTAGTCCATTGTCCATTAGCCAGAATAAAGTAAGTTCCATTTTCATCAGTCACAACGTCTGACTGTAGAAGAATAGAGGAGCAAAGGACAAGATCTGAAGCTCATGAGTCATTCTATTTGTCCTGTATTTGGCTGGGCTCCAGCATATAAGAGAAGCAAAACTCATTGTGGCTTTAAGATTGTGTCCTTCTTCCTTCTCCATAATCAATTATACATTGCTGGTAATACATATGATGTCTTCTTCCTTTTGATTCAGTCTGAGTGACCAATTACCTTCTAAAAGTGATCTCTTTGCCACATGGAAACCCTCAGTTTTGGCACCTTAATTAACCTTTCAAGGACTTATAAATTGACTTACTCAGTTGATGTGATTATTTAAAAATATACAATCAATATTATCCCATTCCATTAATTTGGCTTAATTATTACACTTGCTGCTTAGAAAATTTGGGTTACTTTTAAGTGAACTAAAGAAATTGTCTTAGTTTCTTTTCATTATCATTTTAGTTTATTTATATAATCTTAAAATTTAAATTTCACCAAATATATTTCTCAAATTTTCAATGTCATTAGCACCTACAGTGGTTATTAAAAATAAGTTGATTTCAGAAAGCATCTTTTCTCATTGAGAAATTATATCGAGTAACTAATTTTTAGTAATGACCATAGATCAAAACTTTGCACTGTAAAATGAGTAAAAGTGTAATTTTAAGAGCAGGCAGTTCATACTTTGGAATATCAGGGCAAAGACTTTGCTGGCTCACAGTAATACAGATGTCCAGACTGCAGTTTAAGATATGAACTTTCTTATGCATAAATATTTTTTCTTTGCAAGAAATAACTTTTTCACATAAAATTTTATGCTATTTTTAGGCTTGGTTTGACTATAATAAATCTTTTACTGAATAAGCCTTAATACCAGAATGGAGAGTACAAGTGAAAAGTCAGAAAATGGTTTGACTTAGCAAATCTCTGAAGTTATTACATGATTAGGAGGGATTTATATGATCTATAATCTAGCCCGAGGAAAACATTGTGATTTGTTCCATCCAAACTCTTTGATTAATAAAATCTACATTCTCAAAATGTAATCTGTACCAGAATGGAGAGTACAAGTGAAAAGTCAGAAAATGGTTTGACTTAGCAAATCTCTGAAGTTATTACATGATTAGGAGGGATTTATATGATCTATAATCTAGCCCGAGGAAAACATTGTGATTTGTTCCATCCAAACTCTTTGATTAATAAAATCTACATTCTCAAAATGTAATCTGATTTGAAAATATTCCTAT
>NW_006433716.1:1774524-1810411 GCF_000325575.1 Pteropus alecto | reverse complement strand
AAAGGGAGTAAGCCTACCAGGCAGAAGGAGAATTTGAACAGCAACTAAATTTCAAGGGAAACATCAACCTCACAGGGAGTTCTAACTGTCCCATGTGACTGGTTATTTACATGCTGTAATGACCAGTCATTGGATGTGAAATCCTTGACAAAGGGGAATAATCTTGAACAAGGCAGCTCTCCTCAGTTGAAACAATAGCCCAACGGGAACTGAGGATTGAATATTGTCACCTAGTAGCATTGCCAGAAGCTAAGGAAATAAGTCCTTCATTATTGAAGAGGGATCTTTACGGCACATCACAGCACCCACAAGGTTGGTTTTGTGAACTTTTACCTTGTGTGATGATTTAAATATCCTTAATCCCTCAAGATATGTACACAATGAGTTTCACCTATTTCTCCTGCTGATCTCTGCTGGCTCCTCAGTTCAGAAGTACCAGACTCATCAGAGTTCTGATTAACTGTCTACTCAGAGCTTATATATACGTCATCTTTTAAGAACTGCTTGAGTTCTTCATCTTGAGAGAGATGCTGAATTAGGTCTTGCTTCCCAAATACCTCAGTGATACAAATACACATAGTTAAACAAAACAACAAGGTAGGTTATGCTTCTTTGTCTGCATATCTAACTTCTAAACTGTGTGTGTGTGTGTATGTGTGTGTGTGTGTGTGTGTGTGTGTGAGAGAGAGATTTCATCAGATTGTGTTTACAAGTATGGATGGATAGAAATCCCAGGTGGTAGATGTAGATATGGCTGTATTATTCAGTGTAACAGGAAGTTCAGATCTAGTATATATTAGTTTCTAGATTGAATAACCTCTCAGCAATAGATAGGGAGAGCATTTTCCACTCTCACAACAAAATAGAGATAGAAATTTCCATCCCCTGTGACAAATAGTCATTATTGTGAGTAATGATCAGTGTTTTAACATCCCCTCCTTGAATTTAGGCCACTTGTAGCAACTAATTGTTTCCTTCTTTCTGTACCATTTAAGCCATAAGAATTTGCTCGAAAGTAATACAAAATAGGGGAAGCAAAGGAAACAATTTTATCATACAGGTGTGGTTTGTATGACCCGTATCTGTGGAAAGAAGTAAGGGGTCTCAATAGCGTGCAAACTAGAGAAGATGAGCAAAAAGTGAATGCATCCAATAGCATGATTGGAATAACAGAGCTCTCTATTACCCCTTCTTCTTTGCCTTCAGTTTTCAAACACCAGGGAACTACTATTCTTCCTTCTGATTGGTATGAGAACACCATGAACAAATAAGATTCTTTCATCATGAAACAAATTTTTTTCTCATTACAGAACAAGTTTTTTTTTTTCTCATTATAGAATAAGTTCTCATTATAGAACAAGTTCATTTGACTTTTTGCACAAGTCAAATGTTCAGAAGTAAATTACATTTTGTTGGGAATTGTTCAACTGAAAGGTTTCTGGATAGTCCTCTTTCCTCCTTGAAAAATCACTATACTGAAATTTGATTGCTTCTTATCCTTATCCTGTAGTTTTCTAATAGGTACTATACTATGAAAAAGATGAGAAAACAGAGTGTCTAAGCATAACGAATGTGGAAATACTTATTTGACAAAAATGCTTTCTTAATGGGGACTTTCAAGTTCAGAAATATGCAATGGTGCCTGCAATGTGGTTTGATATTTGAGGTACTTTGCTTCTTTATCTGCTGTTGTCTCTCAGCTCTTGTTTTGCAAAGGCCATTTGATCTTTCATAGAAAATATAGCAAGATCATGATTTTTTTTTAAGGACTTATGTATAGTGCCTGGTTGGCTTTCTTAATCTTGACAAATCATTGAAATCATATTTCTTTTGACATAAGCCAAATCTATTTGGTTATAGCATATTAAAGAAAATTTACTAACTACATGAAAATGTTCAGTTTGTGAATGAAACTTTATTCTGCTTCTTGAGTTTGGAGAAAGTTTCCCCCCCCAATCAAATTAACATGCCAGACATATTTTGTTTTCAATTCTGTTGGTGTCTTCTGACACTCTTCATTTTCCTCTTATGGCTTTTTAATTATTGCATTAATTTCACCTATCAACATGAAAGATAATGTTCATTCAGAGTACGACATTTTTCCATTTGGCAAATTGTTGTTATAGAGTGGATTGTTGGTTTGATGTTGAATTTGATAAAATATCCCATTTAAACATTCAAATTTAGATTTACATAGACTTTATATATGAGAACGTTTCCTAATAAGTATCATTTAGGAGGTTCTAACCTATAATATTTTATGGCACTCAGTATTAACAATGAAGAAAATGAAGGAAGTGTGGGTTGAGAGAGATTGGTGAGAATAAGTTGAGACACAAAATAGAAATAACTCTATTTACAAAAATAGCTCTGTGTTGAAATCATGCTTACAAGTCACCACAGGGAGAAATAGAACATGTGCTGCAAATGCATATGATAACTGATGAAACATTGAATTTATTGTCTGTTTAGAAAGGATTCACAAATAAAAAATCTAATATATTATGCCTGATAAAAAAGGTGACATCTATAACTCAATTCAGTGAAATGAAGGACCCTAAAACTCTGCCATTTTTGAATTATCAGGTCAACTTAATCCCAGGAGGACCTGTCATTTCTGTGAGAAATAAAACTCAGCTGATGTTATCGTTAGATACAATCCATTCACTGTATACCATGAGGGCGAAGAACTTTATTCTCCAGGGAATAGATTAGTGATTTTCTCCTGCCGGAGAAAAAAAACAAAACAAAACAAAATCTGAACAGGAAAGAAAATGCAAAATGTGTCCAATAGCAACTAATAGATTGAAGTTAATAAAGGGTAATGGAAATTTCAAGACACTTTGAAAATTTCTTTAGAGAAAATTAGGAAGTGCCATGGACAAATTGGGAGGACAGGAGAAGCTCGCTCCCTTTTACCCCTCAGAAAGGAAAGTAAGACCAATACTAACACGCGACCATACTTTTCTTAGTTTTAGTAAGCAATTCGTTCACAATTATGGACAGCAGTATATTTTCTGGATATATAGATTTCTTGGATATTGTAATATAGTCATAATGTGAATTTACACTATTTACTTTTCATATTGTTTAACAAAAGTGTACAGGCATACTTTGTTTTATTGCTTCCTTTTGTTGCACTTCTTACATGTTGAGGGTAAGACTTTCCACCAGCAAAAAGATTAGGACTTGCTGAAGACTCTGATAATGGTTAGCATTTTTTAAATTAAGGTATGTATGCTATTCTTTTAGCCACAATTCTGTTGCACACTTAATAGAATACAGTATAGTGTAAATATAACCTTTATATTCACTGGGAAACCAGAAAATACCGTGTGACTCTCTTTATTGCGATATTTGCTTTATTGCCATGGTCTGGAACTGAGCACAGCCTTTCCTGATGGCAAGCACAGAAAATTAGAGTGGATTTTCCTGATGCCAAGCACAGAAAATTAGCTATGAAGAAAGTTTCATAGCTACATTTGAGCTGTTGATGTAATAGCCACCGACCATTGGCTATTCTCTAAAGAGCAACAGTGGTTGGAATGTTATACCATGTGGAGAAGAAAAGAACCTAGAGAGAATACTTTCACATTAATTCTGTCTGAGATCTTTGTGTGGCTCTAAAGCCAGGTGAAAGGTATCGTAATTCTTCAGGTGCAAAAAGCTTCTCCAGAAAATGTAAATGATAGCCGAGAGCACCAACCTGGAGATCACAAATCCTGAATTTTAAGTCTCTTAGAGCCTATGTAGGTTATTTAACTATTTTTTAGGTTAGCGTAGGTAAAGGTTTGTTAATTTTGTTATTCTTTTCAAAAAACTAACTTTTACTTTTGTTAATTTTTGTTGTTGTTGTTTTCCTGTTCTCTACTTCATTTATTTCTGCTTTAATCTTTATTCTTTATTTTTTCCCTAACTGTTTACTTTGGGCTTAGTTTGTTCTTGTTTTTCTAGTTCCTTGAGATGTAAAGTTAGGTTATTTATTTAAAATTTTTTTTCTATATGCAGTTATCATTATAACTTTTTTATAGAGCTGATTTTGCTATTTCTCATAAGTTTTGGTATATTGTGTTTCCATTTTCATTTGTCTCAAGATATTTTTTGATTTCCTTTTTGATTTCTTCTTTGATCCATTGGTTGTGCAGGTGTGTATTGTTTAATTTCCACATACTTGTGAATTTTTCAGCTTTCCTCCTATTATTGAATTCAAATTTCATATCATTGTAGTTAAAAAAGGTAATTGATATAATTTCTGTCTTTTTGAATTTGTTGAGACTTGTTTTGTGGCCTAACATATTATATATATTAGAAAATATTTCATGTGTGCTTGGGAAGAATTGTTTTCTACTTCTATTAGAATATGCTGTATATGTCAATTAGGTACATATACATATTGGATCTCTAGTGTTGTTCAAACTGAATGTTTCCTTATTGATTCTCAATCTGCATTACTTATCCATTATTCATAATGGGATATTGAAGTCCCTAACTATTGTATTGCTAATAATTTTTCCTTTTAGTTCTATTAGTATATGCTTTGTTATATTTAAGTGCTGTAATGTTGGAAGCATAAATATTTATAATTGTTGTATCTTCTTAATGGATTGACCACTTAATTATTCTATAATAACTGTCTTTGTCTCTTTTGTCCATATTTACCTTAAAGTCTATTTTGTCTAAGTATAGCTACTCCTATTTATTTTGGTTACCATTTGCTTGAAATATCATTTTTCATCCCTTCACTCAGTCTGCGTGTGTTCATAAAGCTAAAGAAAGTTTCTTGTAGGAGGCATATTGTTGAATATTATATTTGTATTCATTCAGCCCCTCTGTGTCTTTTGATTGAACGATTTAGTCCATTTACATTTAAAGTAATTATTGATAAGTAAGGAATTACTACTGTCATTTTGTTAATAGTTTTCCTACTGTTTTCTAGATTCCTTGTTCCACGCTTTCTATCTTGCTGCCTTCCTTTGTTGTTTGTTGTCTTTTTCAAACAGTATGCTTTGACTTCTTTATTATAATATTTTTGTTTATCTGCTGCAGGATTTTTCCTTTGTAGTTTTCATGAGGCTTACGTAAAATATCTCATATTTATAATATATTTTAAACTGATAACAAATTAACATTCATCTTGATGAAGTAAAACCCAACCTAATCCTCAAGTTAACGTCTTTGTAAATATGAAAACAACACGATTATTGCTATAAGTTCTGAAACACTGTCCCAAGTCCTCAAAAGTTAGTCTGAATAAGTTCTGGAGATATACTATATAACATTGTACCTATAATCAACAATACTATATTGTACACTTAAAAATTTAAGATAGTATATCTCATCTTAAGTGTTTTCACCACAATAAAATATATATATATTAATTTTTTAAAAGAAAAGAGCAAGATTTCTCTCACCTTTCTGTCTCTTTTTCTTTTCAAAAATAAAATATAATATAGATGACTGAAACTAGTCACAAGAATCCTAATTCTGGAAAGCCAAGAAAGATTTCATTTTCTAGGTATAGGCAATTTTCTGTCGTGCTCCTTGCTGTATGATGGGTTAATGGTCTATAATTCAGCTCCTTAAGGAGCTCTGTTTAATATTTTTGCTAAATCTGATATTGGTTTTCAGCTCTCAGCTTCAGGTCTTTTTTTTTTTCTTTTACATTTCACTTGAAAACTTAGCTTCAGAGCCTAGTATGGTGTAATGAGTAACACCAGTTCAGGCAGGATTATCACACAAATTCAGTTATAAGGATAATGTTTCCTGAACAACTTATGGACTGTTCAGTTTAGCACTGGTCAAGACACCTCTGTCAATATTTAATCTGTATTGACTCTTGGCTTGATTACAATGCATAATGCTGATTATACTCATTTCCTCATGCAGCATGGTGTCTTTTGGTGACAAAATTCTATTGATACATTTGCCTGACCATGCAAAATTTCAAAACTGCTGAGATTTTTACTTTCATTTAATGTATTAGCCTTCTCATAGAATGTACTAAATTATTGTTATAACAATTTTATCACTCTTTGTTATATGGTGGTCTTGTAAAGCAGAGTAACAGATTCCATCAAAAAGCCATTTTTATCACTTTTGCCCTTACTCAGTAGAGCACCATTTTGTAATTGAAAGGAAACATTTTTCTGTTGTTGTTTAACGTTAGTATGAAAATGACCTTGCAAAAAGCAATGTTACATGAAAACTAGTTTTAACTACAATAAACTGAATGAAAAATTTCTGCTCTTAAAGTATTAGGCCATTTGTCTTTTAAAAATCATCTAACTGTACATGGAAAATTCTTTCTATTATGTAAATATAATTACTATGTGATACTACAAGTTTTAAGATAGCAAAATAAGACAGCGGTTTCCTTTCTTCCCTCAGAAATTATCAAAAGTTATAATAAAAAAATAAAATTATACACTATAGTAAAGTAAAAATTTAGAGCAACAATATATAAAGTAGGGCAGTTGAATGCTGTGAAGGTCAAATGGAGATAACTGAAGATGGCCAAACCTGCAGATTTGGGGTAAAGCCAGAAGTGTTTGATTCTTCAAAGGAGGTATCCTGCAGGGGAAACTATACCTTTCTTGTTTGAAAATCCAGAAAAGAGTTATGTAATCTAATGGTAGATGACTCTGGGATGTACTATGACACCATAGAGTTGTAGTGGTGTTGCTTCAGCTGAATGAGAAATCAAACAATGGGGTGGGGATTGACTCTAGACAGCTAGCATCCTGAAGCTGCTCATTCCTATTGGTTGGGGAAGGATAAAAGCTAAAAAAAACCTCTCACAGACACAAACGAGACACACAATATAGTGCACAAGCACACTTAAACACATAAACCCACAAAAAAAATCTTATTTTCATAATTTCTCTGGATCAAGAAGAAATGAACAATTAAAACAAAAGCCAGAAAGTGACACTTAGTAGAAAACAAAGAGACATTATTGAAAAATAAAATTCCTTCCAAACATATTGCAAGTTAAAGAATTTAATAAATCAGTCAAAGAACCTCAAGTAGAAATGTAAAAATCCTGGGAAAATACAGAAATAGATGAAATATGAACTACCAAAGCTTAGAAAAAGGCATAGATGGTAAAATAAAACTGTCTTCAAATTGTAAGCCAATTTGGAAACAGTATAAAAGAGAAAAGACACAGTTGAATGCACAATAAGCTACACTGAAGATATGAATGAATAAAAGCAAGAAGAACAAAAAGGAAGCAAGAAAAAGTTAAACAGCATTAGAGAGAAAATTATAGCTATGGAACATATTTAAAGGTGATCCAAAATATTTGTAATTTATAGCCTCAAAATGAGAAGTAATTAAAAGTATCAAAGTATGAAAATAACTTTCTTCTAAATGAAGAAAATCGTATAGAAAAAATATTACTTGAATTTATATTATTAAAGGTGCCACTGTGTTTTCTAAAAATCAGAGGATCATTAACAATGAGAGAGACTGGCAAGGAGAGCAGAGTTCTAAAATAGAGGAATCATGAGCATTCAAGCAAATATAATTAATATATCCAGGGAGAGAAAGGAGAAACCAAATTGGCCTCCGTGCTAGAAATAAAATGTCATTTAAATACTCAGAAAAGAAAATGTTACCTGATCTTTTAATTGACATTTCGCTGGTTACTAATGAGATAGAAGAATGTTTCATATGTTTATTGACCATTTGTTTTCTACTTCTATGAATTTCTTAATGTACTTTTTGATCTATTTTTCCTGTGATTTTCTTTTTCGTCTTTATTTATCATATACGAATATTTCTTCTCAACCTATGGATTGGCTTTTTACTTTCTTATATTATTTTTTATTGACAGAAATTGTTTTAATTTAGTTTGCTTAGTCTTTTCCTTTATAATTTTACCCTGAAACCACAGTCTTCTATATTTTCATCTAATTTAAGAAATATTTTATTTTAAAATAATTATAGATACATAAGAAGTTGCAAAGGTAGTACAGAAAGTTCTCCTGTACCCTTTACCTTGTTTCCCTGACTGGCCACTTCTTACATAACTATAGCACAATAGCAACAGCAGGTAATAAACATTAGCACGCTATGTGTAAAAATTCTATCACTTTATCACATGTGTAACTTCAACCAACCACTAGCACTATCGAGATATCAAAATATCCCTTCTGCACAAATTTTCCTTATATTACACATTCATAGTCATGCCCACTCTCTCCCCTTCACCATTCTTAACTCCAGGCAACCACTAATTTGTTCTCCATCTGTATAATTTTGTCATTTTAAGAGTGTTATACAAATGAAATCATATAGTATATGACCTCTTTAAATTACTTTTTTTGCTCAACATAAATCTATCCAAGTTGCATTTATCAATAATTTGTTTCTTTTTATTGCTGAGAAGTGTTCCATGCTATGAATGTAACGTTTTTTTTAACTGTCACCAATTGTAGGATATTTTTGACAATTACAGTTTTTGACAATTACAAATAAGCCTGCTGTGAACAATCATGTAGATGTTATTGTGTGACTATACATTTTCATTTCTCTGAGATATATACCAAGGGGTGTGATTGTTGGGTCCTGTGGCAAATGTATGTTTAGTATTTTTTTTTAATGAAAAAATATTTCCAGAATGAGTGCATCATTTTAAATTCCCACCAATAATGTATCCCAGATTCAGTTTTGCCATGTCCTTGCTAGAATTTTTTTAGTAGTGTTTCAACTGTTCTGATAGTTATGTAGAGATATTACACCAAAGTCTTAATTGCATTTTCCTGATGGGCAGTGATTTGAGCATATTTTCATGTGCTTATTTTCAATCTTTAGATTTGCTTCAATAGTGTTTATTTATGTCTTTTGCCTATTATATGTAATCTACATATATACATGCATATTTATCTTATATAACATATACATGTACATATATATATTTAAATAATTGAGTTTGAGAGTAACTTATATCTAATAGATGTCTTTTGTTAGATATGTGATTTGCAAATATTTCCTCTTAGTTTGTAGCTTGACTTTTCATCCTTCTCACAGGATCTTTAACAGAGCAAAGTTTTAAATTTTGATGAAGTCCAATTTGTTGATTTTTTTCCTTGTATAGTTCATGCTTTTTGTATAATGTCTAAGAACTTTTTATTGAGCTCTAGGTTCTGTCAGCACCAAGATGATCGAGAAGGGAAGGTTCGATGGTGAGACGCCCAGTTGGAAGAATACACAAAAGGCTGACATGAGAATGAAAGAGCAGGCACCAACTTTATTGTGCAGAGCACACTTCTGTTTCTAGAAATGCAATTCTATTGGGAGAAGAGCAATATTGCGCGAACTTCTCCTGCTCCCTTCTCGTGTAAATGCAATTCTATTGGGAGAAGAGCAATATTGCGCAAACTTCTCCTGCTCCCTTCTCGTGTTCTCCTTCTGGTCTCCAGGGGACTGCATGGCTCCACACATAACAGAGTACAATAGTGACATTCAGCCACACATGTGTGATACAATATGTAAGCTGATCATGCTTACATATTTCAGGCGCAGGCGCCCTACTACACTAATGTAACATTTTAAATTCCGGGTCTTATTCCTATCTGGGAGCCTGGATCACAACCAGCCTGAAGCCCACAGGTTCCAAAGATTTCTCCTTTGTTTTAGTGTTTTATGTTTTATATTTGAGTTTATGATTCATTTTGAGTTCATTTTTATGGAAAGTATAAGGCTTACATTCAGGTTTTTTCATTGTTGTTTTTACATATGGATATCCAATCATTCTAGCATCATTTGTTGAAAGCATTGTCCTTCCTTCAAATAATTGCTTTTTCAGTCTGTCAGAAATCACGATTGTACTTTTATGGGCTATTTCTGAGTTACCTATTTAGTTTCATTGATCTATGTATCTATTTCTCTGTCAATGGCACATGGTCTTGATTATTGTAGCTGTGTAGAACCCTTGATATTTGTTATAGTCATTCTTCTGATTTTATTCTCTTTTTTCCAAAAGATTGTTTTTAAGCTATTCTAGGGCCCATGCTTTGATATATACATTTTAGAAAAGCATGTCTATGTCTATAGAAACTTTGTGGGTATTTTGATAGAAATTACATTGTCTTTACATTAATTTGGGAAGCATTGACATATTTATAATATCGATTCTTCTAATCCATAAATATTTTTCTTATATAATTTTCTACAAAATTTCCCACATAATTCTCTCTACCATATCCTTAATAGTCCATCCTTTCTCTGGTAATGTGCAGCAAAAATTTGTACACATGAAATTTCTTTAATTTATTAGAGGGATCTATATCCTGTTTCCTTGATTAATTTGTATACCTGTGCTTCAGTACCACATTGTTTTAATTCCTATAGCTTTTTATTAAGTTTTACATCTGAAGGTAAGTCTCTGATCTTATTTTCCTACAAAATAACCTTTACTATTCTTGGACATTTGATCTTCCTATAAAGTTTAGAATTAAATCCTTGATTTCTATAAAATAAAAAATCAAAATAGTATTAACATTATAGGTTAATTTGGGGAAAATTAGCTTATTTATGCAAAGAATCTTCCTAATCTTAGGCATAGTATAGTTCTTTGATTATTGAGTCCTATTTAATAACTTTCAATAAAATTTTATTATTTTGATTAAGGTCTTTCACATACTTTGTTAGATTTATTCCTAGATACTTTATATTTCAGTTACTACTGTAAATGTCAGTATTTTTAATTATATTTCTTAACTCTTTGATGTTGGTGTATAAAAAAATGTACTTCATTTTCAGATATTGATCTTATATCCAATAATACTTAGGAATTCTCTTTGATTCTATTAGACAAATGATGGAGAAATAAGAATAAAAAGAATGGGAGATAGTCAAAGTGTGTAGTGATGACCATGGACTCCTATTTTTGGACTCCTATTTTTTTCTTCATCTTTGCTATAATCACACACCACACTCTGTTTATGGTTCTCCTTTTGTTTCGGCCATTGGAACACCAAAAACAACTTCTACTCCTCACAAATGTGTGAATCATATTGAATGTATTTTTGTGTGCTCCTTTTATTTGTATCTTTATTCGATTTCTAGCATTATGTTTCATTAACCCCAACTCTATATTCAGTAGTTAATCTTTATTGAGTTCTTTTCATTATTCTAAGAAGTTAAACAGGTTGACAAAGATCACACAGCAAGTAAATGGCAGAGCCAATAATATAATCCAAAAGGTTTGGCTTCAGAACTTGTGTTTAACTGTTTAACTACTGTTAACCACCATGACATATTTTTCAATATGACAAGGTAATGCATTTGTAGTTAATACTGCAATCAGTGGGGAGATACAACATATGTTTCCAGTAAAGTTGCGTCAGTTTTAGTTACTTCGTTGATGATTATGCTGCCAACATGGAAATTTGACCAGAATGAAGAATTTACAAAATATCACAATAATTTAAGCAATTCTAGTGATTCTGAACAGAAGCAGCATTCATCAATATGCAACAGTGAAACACATTTTCGTGCAAGGTCTAAAACAGAATCAATGATACTTAGAAACTAATTACATATGATGAATGAGCGATATATGGCAGTTGAATGTGATTCAAAGGTTTCTGACATGAGTGACCAGGTGTACAATGAAATAGAAAAGAGAGAGGACAGAATTTTATAGATAATCAGAGGTCAGTTATGAATAGATTAAGCTAGAATGTGTGCAGAACTTCAGGATAGGAATAACTAGTGTGCAGTTAGAATTTGGAGGGAGGTACTTAAAGTCTATATTTAAATTCATCAGCATATATGTAACAGTTTAAACTATGAGATCAGATACATTTTTTTTTAAGAATGTGTAGAAAGAGAAAACAAGGACACCAAAATTACCTCCAGCATCTTTGACAATTAAAGTTGAATGAGGTTTACATAAAAGAGACCAAAAAGGAACAGTCTGATGATATAAGAAGGTAGTTCAAAAAAGATTCCATAAACAAGTAGAGAACAGTCATTCAAGTCAATCTATGTGAAGAGGTCAAGTAGGACATGATTGCAATTATGGCACTGGATTTCATTAAAATAGGGATGTAGATGATTCAAATGAACTAAAAAATAAATAGAATTTGGAATTGTTAAGGCTATCATTTTAAAAATTAGTTTTAAAGAAAAGAAAGGAGTTAGATGCTAGCTTGAAGATTAATTTTGTAGAAATATCATTATTTTATTATACATACTTTTTATTCAACAGAACTGTTTTATTTTGTGTTTTCCGGTCTATGTGAAAGAGAAATCCAGATATTTTTAGGAAGGGAAAAATGGACTTATTTGATTCTTAGCATTAAATTTAAAAGATGCTTAATATTAACCTAAAAGATTATTTATTTTTCAAAAAATGATAATTAAATTAGGCAGATATTTGAATATCAGTCAGAATGGAATAATAATATTATATTTTGTGTTTTTATATGACATTTTAGAGATTGAAAGTAGTTTTCTAAACATCACTATCTCAGGATTGTCACTTTCCAATGTGGTGACATTACGCAGGTTCCTTTGCTCTCAGTTTTTCATCTGTAAATGATGACGTGGAGTATAAAAGTTCCTTTTTACTAAGTACTTACTTAGGCCAGGCACTATGCTCTAAAGAACTTTCATGCATTATCTCATTTAAATTTCCTAACATGTTAATGGAATAAGTATGACTACAGTTGATCTCAATTTATAAATGAGGAAACCGTGGCTTACTCAAGGTTATGAAGCTAATTAGCCAAGAAAGTGGGATTTTCTTTAACACAAAAGAAGAGTAATTTGATAACCGCTTGACCCAATAGAGCATTGCTGAGGCTTAACTATGATAAAACATGTCAAGTATTTATTTCATAAAGATATTTGCTGTCATTAATGTTCTAGCTTTTTTAAAAAATTGTAGTTTATTGCTTTTGTTATATGATTTATTTTGAATACTGTGGATACTCAATAGTTAATTGTGATATTTCCTACATCACCGAAATTATAATTTAAAAATCATACATTTAACAAAAGGCTTAAGTTCTGCCTGTATTATATGTGCAAACATACAAATGTATTGCATCCATATATCTTGTTCTCCATATTTTCTACGTTTTTAATGATAACTCAGATTTTCCATCTGTTCACTGCCATATTAAACTTAAATTGAGACTACTTGCCTGTGTACTACTTTCTTCACTGTATCTTCATTTGACCTGAAAATCTATTATCAAAAGCTATACAAATTGAATCATTAGACTGACTTTAACAGCATATTTTAGTTCGATTGCAATATCTCCATTGCCTTTTAAAGCAGTTGAATTGAAAAGAAGTCATGTTTCCATACTTTATGAATGTGTAGGCTTCCTGTCAAGCCAATGCATTATCAACTTACTTCAAAGAGTGAAACCAAACTACCAGATAGATTAATTTCTATCTGGAAGCCTCACTTCAGTAGTTTGGCTAGAGTTCTGATTTCCAGAGTGTTCCATCAGAATAACCTTCAGTAGGGGTTATTCCATCTTTTCCAGGGAGTGACTCTTCAGTGACACTGACATAGAAATAACTTTCAGCAGTCGTTAGCATAGATGCTGCAACAATGGGCATATCTTTTGCCATGTTGCAAGTAAAAAGCTTTATTTATATGCCTAGTATTTATTTCTTTGGCTGTTATCTCATGAATCGACTGGATTTGTTAATTGTTTATATCCCAGCTTTATCTTTTACCGCATGTTTGACTTTGGAAAGGATCCTTAACTCTCTAAGACTCAACTCTCTCTTCAACAAAATAGGGATAAAAAATTCTATCTTCATCAAGTTGTTATGAGAGTTATCCAAGTGAGCCTTAACTCTCTAATACTTGATATATGGCATGTCCTCCTTTATCTCCCCTTAAATCCATCAGCTTTTCTACATTTCTCCTAGTTTCTCTGTTGTTTAAGATAAATTTCTTCTTATGACTTGAAGATCCTTATCAGAGAAAGAGAGTCATTGAAATGTTCCCCCCACCCCACCCATCCCTTACTAGAGGTCTTTGGGCTTTTTTGTTCTAAGATCCAATTTTCTAGGTGTTTTGCAGTTTATTGAAACACTTGCCCTCGAGGTTGCTATAGTTTCTTACAAAATATGTAGAAAGACCAATATAAAAAGGAAAACTCAATATAAAATTGGAAAAATTTCCATAATGCTACCTAAATTGTTGAGAGTTTGTCTAATAAAGGCATGTATTAGATAAACTCAAAATAAAGGCATTTATTAGATAAATTCAAGATAGCCGAACATAAACAAAACAAACAAATAAATAAATAAAACAAAAGAATCATCACTATGGGTAAAAATGACAAATTTGACAATTTATGTTAACTTAAATATGACAGCGATTGCCCTACTGTTAACGAGTATAACATAAACTCTCAATATGGAGGATAAAAGCACCAAATCCTGAGCTCAGGGACTCAAGTCTTCTAAGGTTACCAAAAGTTGATTTTCCAAATTACATCAGCCTTCAAATGATGACATGAAAAAGTACTCCTTTAAGTATTGCTTGTTTTCAAATTTGTGGCAAGTTCATTGATGTCTGCTGTTTACATTTTCTAAGCAGTTGTAACAGGATTTATTTTTCTTTATGTGGTAACCAGATTATTATCTTTCTCTACCTTCTGATCAGGATACAAAATCCATGGTATCTGTCTTGAGAGTTCAGAGTTATCAGGTCCTTATAGGCTGGGATCAAATTTGCTATTCTTTATTCTAGTTTCAGAGTTTATAGTCTCTCTCTTTTTTAATGCAGTTTATGGTATTCTTTGTCCTTAAGAAATATGTAGAACTCCCACTTTATTTGCACGGATGGGATGCCTTAGAGGGCTTAGGTTTAATAGAATTTTTATGAAAGCTCTTCTATCTCTTCTATTCAGGCTTAGTTGCAAACCTTTTCTTCTGCAGTAACCACCTATTTTCTCACCATCCCTATCATCAAACTTTTTCTAAACTTCATCTCCAAAATGTTGACTGTCTGGATTGTCTGGACTGTTTTTTCCTCATAACATTTCTGATGCTAACTACCTGAGGGGTTATTCCAACACCAACCAATTCTCCAACTCTCTGGACACTGACTTTTTGTCCTTCAGTTCAATTTAATTTTGACATTAACTACAGTAGTTGCACAGATCTTACATATTTAAGGGCTCTGTCCCACAAGACTGCCACCATTTCAGATTCCAGACACAAGCCTCAGGTTGCCACCTATACTTCTGACTAATTGGCTTTCAAATCAGGGATGCCACAACACCCACCTCAGTTTCAATAACTTGTTAGAGTGGCTCACAGGAATCAGGAAAACACTTTACTTACTATTACCAGTTTTTTATAAAGGACACAACTCAGGAACAGCCAAATGGAAGGATACGTGGAGCAAAGTCCAGAGGGTGCCAAGCACAGTAGTTTCTGTCCCCGTGGAGTTGAGGTGTTCCAACCTCCTGGTATGTGGATGTTTTGCCAAACCAGAAGTTCTCTGAACCCCATTGTTTAGAGTTTTTTATGGAAGTTTTATTATATGGGAATGATGGATAAAATCATTAGCCATTGGCGATTGAACTCAATCTCCAGTCATTCTCCTCTCTCCAGAGACCCAGGTATGAGCCTGAAAGTTCCAATCTTCTAACATGGTTGATTCCTCTAGCAACCAGCCTTTATCCAGAAGGTATCTATAGACCCACCAAGAATAACCTCATTAGAAGAAAAGACACTCCTGTCACTTCTAACACTCAAGGAATCCAAGGGACTTAAATTTCTGTCAGGACCTAGGGACAGAGACCAAATGTACATTTCTTATTGTTTCACAGGTTGATTATGTCATCAAGAAATACATTTCAATAGTTCCTCTTGATACTTTGATAAAATATAAACTTGAGTTTGTACATGGCTGTATTAGATCTCTTCTCTACTGTGAAGCATCATCTTGCACCATTCTCTCGGGCTTGCTATTCTGCAGTCATACTAGGTTTTCTGTTTCTCTGTTGATTTATACTTCTATAATCTCTTTTTCCAATGTCTTTTTTTAATAGACTATATTTTTTAAATGATTTTAGGTTTACAGAAAAAGTAAGCAGAAAATATAAAGTTCCCATATATTCCCTTACCCACCAACATCCAATCTCCTATTATTAACATATATGCATACATTTGTTACAATTAATAAGCCAATATTAATACATTATAATCAACTACAATCCATAATTTACATTAGGATTTGCACTTTATGTGAATTCTAACACATATATAATGACATGTATATCAAGTGCCCTAAAATGTCTTATGCTTCTTCAATTCAATCTTTTCTTCCCTCACTCTGAATCTTTGGCAGCCACTAAACATTTAACTGTTTCCATAGTTTTGCCTTTTCCAGAATTTCATATAGTTGGAATCTTGAGAATAGCTTTTCTTTCACTTATCAGTATGCATATAAATGTTCTCCATGTCTTTTTGTGTATTAATAGCTTATTTCTTTTTAGTGCTGAATGATGTTACATTGTCTGGATGAACCACACTTTATTTATTCATCTACTGAAGGGGATCTTGGGTGCATCCAAGGTTTGGCAATTATGAGTAAGTATGCTATATACATCCATGTGCAGGATTTTGTGTGGACATATGTTGTTAGCTCCTTTGGGTAAATGATAAAAAGTATAATTGCTGAATCATATGGTATGAGTATGTTTAGTTTTGCATAAAACTGCCAAACTGACTTTCAGAGTGGCTGTACCATTTTAAATTCCCATCAGCAATGAATGAGTGTTCTTATTGCTCTATATCCTCATCAGCATTTGATGTTCTTTGTGTTTGGATTTGGGCTATTCTAATAGGATGTAGTGGTACCTCATTGTGTTTTAATTTATATTTCTCTAATAACATATAATGTGGTGCATCTTTTTATATGCTTATTTATCATTTGTATTTCTTCTTTGGTGAGGTATTTGTTAAAGTCATTGGCCCATTTTTTAAATGGGGTATTAGTTTTCTTATTGTTGAGTTTTAAGAGTTCTTTGCATATTTTGGATTGCTAGCACTCCTTTGTCAGATGTGTCCTTTACAAGTATGTTCTTCCAGTCCATGGCTTGTCTTCTCATTTCATATACATTGTCTTTTTTTTAGAGATGAAGTTGTTAATTTTAATGAAGTCTAGCTTATCCTTTTTTTTAATGGATTGTGCTTTTGGTGTTGCATCTAAAAGGTTGTTGCCAAAGCTGAAGTCACTTAGACTTTTTTCCTATGATATCATTTATGAGTTTATAGTTTTGTATTTGACATTTAGGTCTCTGATTTATTTCGAGTTAATTTTTGTGAAGGGTCTATGGTCTATGTCTAAATTCAGTTGTTTTGTTGGTTTTTTTTTTTTTTTCATGGATGTCCTGTTGTTTTAGCACCATTTGTTGAAAAGACTATCACTTCTCCATTGGATTGCCCCTGCTTCTTTGTCAATGATCAATTAACTATATATGGATCTATTTTGGAGATCTCCATTCTATTCCATTGATCTATTTGTCTGTTCTTTTGCCAATTCCACACTGACTTGATTGCTATAGATTCATAGTAAGTCAATCCTCTAACTTCGTTATTCTACTTCAATATTGTGTTGACTACTTTGGGTCTTTTGCCTCACCATATAACCTTTAGAATAATTTTGTCAAAATCTACAAAACAACTTTCTGGGATTTGGACTGAGATTATGTTGAATCTATAGATCAAGTTGGGAAAAGCTGACGTCTTGACAATACTGAATTGACTCTTTCTATCTGTGACATAGAAGATCTCTCCATTTATTTAGTCTTTGATTTTTCTTATCAGAGCTTTAGAGTTTTCCTTATAGATCTATTACATGTTTTTTCTTTCTTTCTTTTTTTTTGAATTTTTACATATACATATTTTTTTGTGTGCTAATATAAATGTTTTTGGGTTTTCAACTTCAATTCTGATTTTTCATTAATTTTATCTAAGAAAGCATTGGACTTTTGTATATTAACCTTGCAGCCAACAACCTTGCTATAATTGCTAATTAGTTCTAGGAGATTTTTCTGTGTGTGATTCTTTGGGATTCCTACATAGACAGTCATGTCATATGTGAACAAAGACAGTTTTAGGTCTTTATTCCCAATCTGTACATCTTTCAATTCTTTTCTTTGTCTTATAGTTGTGTTTCCAAAGTGAGGTTGACAAGGGCTGGTGAGGGCAGATGTCCTTGCTTTGTTCCTGATGCTAGTAGAGAATCATCTAATTTTTCGTTATATATGATTTTAGCTATATAATTTTAGTACATGTTCCTTATTAAGTTTAGGGAATATTCTTTTCCAAGTTTCCATTATGAATGGGTGATATATTATGTCAACTGTTGTATTTTTTCTGTAGCTACTGATAGAATTACATAATTTTTCCTGGGGAGAGAAGATAATGACATGTTACCTTCTTCCCTTACTCATTTTGTTTCTGAAGATTAAAATGTGCTTAATATTGTCTCTAGGATTTTTTCCAAGCAGAGAAATAAGTTCTGTAAGACTAATGCTATTTCTTTTGTGTTTAATCATGTATTGACAATGACAACTACATCATAGTGGACAGCTGGATAAAGTAATTGCCACATATAGTCAGTTGGAAGATACACTACAACTTCAGAAATACCAAAAGGTGATCAAATATGCACATTATAATTATGTTACTAGTGTCATAACTATGTTACTAGTATCTAAATGATCCATTTATATACACAAATACAATGTTAAAAACTATTATTGATTCAGAATAATTAGCAGAAGAAATTCTGCCAAAATCCTAAGATCATTACCTCTAGAGACTACTTCAAATATAAATTTAAAAAATACATTGCATCAGAAATGTTAATGTTGAAAAAGATTTTTTTCCTGAGGAAATTTGTAAATATGGGATATAAAAGTATAAAATTATGAGATAAATTCTTACACAAAAATAGTCTTAGGATTTAATAAATCAAAGCTTTAATTTAGAGCTGAACACCATAAAAAATCATGTTTAAATGTGGCCAACTATTATAAGGCTGAATGAAAAAGCCAATTTATAAGGATGATTGATTGGTAGGGTTTTTTTTTTTTTCAATTTTTATTTAATTTTGATGTTATGATGTGGTTGGTACACTAAATAAAACAAATTGGAAAAAAAATAAGAAAAATAGAACAAAATAGGGAGAAGGAATAATATATTTGCTTTTGTCTTTTCTAAAAGCTCTAAGAGAGCACAGGAAGAACACTTGAGCATTTACACTGGGGGAGGATTGGAAGATCTCTCCAAGCAAGACTTCATTATGCCAGTTAGCTTTTCAAGCAACTTGGTGGTTGGGTTCTTGAGTACTAGTTTAATTGGATCCAATCTGGGATCCAAATTACATATGCAGTGACTCAAATTCTAAGAGAGTAAAAGGTGCCAACATTGAATCCATTAATAAACTGTATCTATTTTGGAGATGGTATGACTTGGTAAAGGGGCAAGATTGCCCACAGGAGTCTGATGGGATGCCACCGAGAAGACTAATATCAGAGTGCAGGTAGGTTTATTACAAAGATCGAACATAAAGAGAATGACATTCACCCTTTGACAAGTGTTTTCCTTTCAGATAGAGCATCTATTCAAAAGGACCATGTAAAGCCTGATATCTTAAGTGAGAAAATATCTGAATGCAATGCATAATGCAAAGTCATCCTTCAGAAGAAGAGAGCCCGTACTTTGCAATGTCTTGTGTAAAAGAAAATTTGTTTTCTGTGAAGACAAAAATGGTTATTATGCTCAATCTTATACTAAAGGAGATGTACCAGTTCTGACATGAGCATTTATAAAGCCATGAAAGCTTATCTTTTGCAATCCCACTTGTCAAAAATATGATTGAACCATTTTCTAGGATACCACTTATTTATTCTTTGATTTTTAATTTTTTAAAATTAGGAATCTATTATGTAACAGTCACTGCAATTGGCATTGTGGATGCAATGTTGAGCCAACACCATTAACTCTGAAAAGTACTATGATGTACATTTTACATGATGTACACGATGCTATAAAAGTGAATTAAAATGGCAATCTTACCTAATCTATAAGGAAGGTAATTATTTTATTAAGAATACATATTCATACTGCAATATGAAAAATAACTAGTGGAGTTGTGGGAAGAGATGTGGGGCACAAGAAATGGTACATGCAAAAGGCGTTGTAGGAAACGGGAGGAAATGGAATAATTGTACATCAATCATTTACAGATAGATGATAGGTAAGTATGTGGGTAGGTAAGGAGACAAAAAGATAGATTCTACTCCTGACTATCATTTACAAAGATTTCACAAGCATTCAAAATTCAACAAAATTCAATTAAGATTTTCTTATTCCACTATTCTATGTTACCTAGTGAAACTTAGGTCCCCTTGCTAAGAACTAATAGCACTAGATAAACAGTGAGAAGAAGGTGACATCTTCAAAGCCATCATTAGTAAAGACACTTTGTCTCTGTTTCTTTTTCTCTTAGATGAATCACCATTGATAATGATCTGAAAAATTTGACTTTTTTTATAGATTATTATAGAGATAAATGAATAAGACCTTGTAGATAAAATATTGCCATGTTAAACAATTATGTCCCAGTGCTTAAGGCTTCTCACAAGTAATGCTTGCTCAAAATCCAACAGTACAAATATTTGTTTTATGATCTTCGAGACAGGAAAAAATTTCTATCCAGAGAATATTATAACCTAATCTTGCTACCAACACAATCCAAACATTTATATATAATTAGTATTTAATAAACTATTACTTCTCCTTTCATCAATGTACCCATGTTGGGAAATTACTAAAAGCATTCTAGAAAAAGACAGGTCTTAATCTGAGTTCTGAGTAAACTTCTTGTATGCTGATATCTTGAAAATGACTCGGTAACTTTATACTCATTAAGATGAAGTTGTTGTGTAAATTAAATTAATTATGAATATAAGCCGACGAGCATAATTCTGGGCACATATTAAGTGTTCAATGACTGTAAACTATTTAAAATTATTGTTGTTATTCTTATTCCTATATTATATCTTTAATCATAATGAACACTGATACATTGCAGGTATACTATATATTGCAGTCTAAGCCAGTGTATCACAGTCTTTACACAGTGGATATGACCAGCCAGGAGGTAGCAGCTGGGAAAGCCTGGTGTTAATCAACCTGGAAATCAGAACAGTTGGAAGTCTCTATCTAGAGCTCATTTCTATGGGCTAAAAATTATAACATCTGAAGGGAAAAGTGCTCATAACAAGGGTTTTTTTTTTTTTTTCCTTTGCTTTGACAGTTTCTAATAGTGAACTATGCAAAGAGAGCAGCCAGCACCTTTTACATTTATTTATAAACTTAATCAGAATACCAATTTTGCCTGTTTGTGAAGTCAAAGTAATTATTTTCTAGATTATACAGTGCACAGTCTTATCATATAAGTTAAACTCTAAAAATCAAGAAGTCAGACCCATTTTAACACATATCTATAAACATGGATCCCAATGACAAGTCTTGCACTTATTTCATGATGCCTTTTCCTGTGGACATTAGATTTTAATACCTATTGTTTCATGACACCATATTCCATGTTGACAGAATTAGAACAACAAGAGTGGATCCCACAAAGGCCTAGACAAGAAAATTGTTCAGCCTCTACTAAAGTGAATACAATCCTAGAAGACTGTAATATGCATAGATTTCATTGCTGAACTGCCTGCCCAATTCTCAAAATAGTATTATTTTCATATATGTCTATATACATAGATATGTCTATGTATATAATAATGGAAATTTTGTTCTTTAAAAACACAGTTATCATACTTAAATATTCGTATACTGAGTTTCCATTTAACAAGATATCATGTACACCCACATTTATATTTACATAATTATATAAAAATGATTTTAATTTTTGCATAGCATTGCTCTGAATGAATTATCCATCATGCCTTTAACAAATCCTTGGTTATTATATGTGTAAGTTATTCAGATTTTTTCTACTATAAATAGCACTGTACTAAACATCCTTGTTACATTTTTTCACATTCGCATGAGTATTTCCTTAATATTAATTAGTGAAAATGAAATACAATTTTCTTGTAAGATATTTCCTACTATATATTCAAAATACTAAAAATATGCAAGCCCATGAAACCACACATTTACTTAACCCATAATTTCACTTACGCTTTTATTAAATGCTTCCCTTATAACATCCTTTGAATGCATATATACATTAATTCATATAATAATTTATACATACGAGTGCTTTTTCTATACCTTTTTAGTATAATTCCTTGATGAGTCTATTTTCCCAGTTTGTCCATTTGACATTTATCAAAAAATTCTCATCGTCTCATGTTTTATTCTTACAAGTAAAATTTACAATCATTTACTTACATTCTGAAGAAAAAATCCATTGTCATTTTGAATGGTGATGCTTTTCATTTATATCTATATTTGGAAACACTTAGCATTCTAAAAGATTTATTATCTTAACAAATGTTCCTTCCTTTTACCTATCTACAACTGTTTTCTTGCTTATCTTTCTAACTGTGTTGGTTTCTGCTCTGGTAGTGTTGGTGAAAGCAAGTATCATTGTCTTATTTGAACACTTGTGATTTTAGAGCATAGTTTCCAAATTATTTTCTGTGAAACATTATCTCTGTAGAGTTTTAATAGATTTTACAAATGTTACCCTATTTTCACTGGGGCAGAATTAAGGTCCAGTGAGGAGAATTTATGTGTACAAATTTATGTTAGGAGGAGGAAGTTTCTACTATTACATCAAATCTCCTAACTTTATCAACTTGTTCTGCTTTAATGGATTGATTTGTTTCACATACTCCACTAATCTTCTTAGAAATGGCAAATATTCATACTGCAACTTCCCCTTTGCACCAACAATCAATCACAGTATTTTTTAATTGAATTTGGATTTGGCCTCAAAATTCTTCTCATCATGTTGTCCTAGACTGGATGGTCACTAGCATGCTATTGAGGTTGGCAAATTAAACAAAATTCATATGCTAACCATACCTATACTCTATTCCCTGCTTTCATGTTTAGATTATATACTGAGGCTAAATATATATATGTGTGTATGTCAATATTACATGTTTAACTTTGAACATATATTATTATTCCTTTAATTGATTTCATGGTCTTGCCTCCTTATTTAAAAAAAAAAAAACACACCTTATTTTAATAGACGACTAAAATATTCTTATATTATTTGATACAACTATCAGGTATATAGACACAAACTCTGTATATTCTCATTTCTTCATTTTTACTTTGTAAAAATTTATATACAGTAAAAGTTACAAGTGGCGTACAGTTTTATGAGTGTTGAAAAATGAAGAATTATATATACTGCAAGCAAGATTCAGAGTAGTTCCATCATCCCTTCTCTCTCAAATTCCTTCATGTTTGTGGTCAACTCCTCTCCTCTCCTAACTTCTGGAAACCATTGATCTGTTCTTCATTTCTGTAGTTTTACCTTTTCTAAAAGGTTATAAAAATGAATTATATGGTATATAGTTTTTTGAGTTTGACTTCTTTCACTTTGAAAAAATGTACTGGGAACTCATCTATATTGTTACATGTATTGTAGTTTATTCCTTTCTATTGCTAAGTAGTATTCCACTGTATATATGTGTAACACTTTATCCATTCTCCTGTTGAAGGACATTTGGATTGTTTCCAATTTTTGAAAATTATGAACACTTCTACTATTAACATTATAAATAGGTTTTTGCATAAACTTAAGTTTCCATTTCTTTTGGATAAAGAAGTAGGATTGCTCGATAATATGATAAGTGAAGGTTTAACTTTATAAGAAACTGCCATACTATATTCCAAAGTGGCTGTAGCATTTTGCTTTCTCACTGCAATACATGAAAATTCTGATAATTTCCCATACACACTACACTTGATATTTCACTTTTAAAAAAAAATGCTGTAAATAAAAGTTTCTCATTTAATACAGATAATACGAATTCAAATTTGGTAAAAATAAATCATGGTATCTTTGAGGGTGGCAGGTAATGAATCAATAATTATCAAATTGTGAAGAATTTTCTTTCTGCCAACTGTATCTAACTTGCATGACCTTAATTTATATTTTGATTTATCAACTTGATGACAGCATTTTGGTCAAATAATATACCCTGCAGTTTTAAATAGCCTCTATCCTAATGACTAATTCGATTGATGACCTTTTCATGTGTTTGTTATCATATCCTTCTTTATTTATCTATTCAAATCCATTTCCCAGTTCTTAATTAGGTCTATTATTCTTGATCACTTAACTTTTTAGCATAATCTTGATTTCTCTGGATTAGCTAAATATAAGGCCCTGCTATATGACACTTTATGCCTCATTTTAATCTATTGTTAAGCAAACAGATGGCTTAACCATTACTAAAGAGATGATTGTAATGAACCAGCCATCATTAACTATTAGTAATCGTAGAATTCTTAAAAGGCTGATATCTAAAAAAAAAGTTCAGTCATATCTTAGTTAATATTAGAATTAACTAGAATTTCAGGTAATTGCTTTAACTAACTAATTTTAAAGATGCTTGAGAAGCCAACATAAGTATTGAAAAATGTATTCATATATACACTCATACGTGCATATTTAAATATATGAATCCCTCAGACCCTCACTTAGAGATAATTTACTCCTTATTTTACTCTAGCAATTTGCATTTTCAAATTTAAATTATACATAATAAATTTGAATTGAGGTAGAGACTGTTAAAGGTAGAGTCAATGCTTGTTACAAAGGAAGATTACTGATAATCTTTCAGAGAGGTGAAAAAGATAATTCACAGAAGATTATTTTTAAAGCAAATGGTCTGGAGTGATTTCACTTAACAATTGATATTTAACACATTCAGTAGTCTGTACTATGGCCAGATTAATACATTTTACAAATGATAAATGGTAAAAATTGAAAGTAGTACTAGGTTTAATACTACTTTCTCTATTTGATAGAGAAAGCATATATAAATTATTTTAGAGAAATTTCTATAAAATATAAAAATTGTTTTATAGTTAATATGTGGTGATGGGAAGGAACAAAGTTAGAGTTCACATTTCTGGAGCTACAGTCTTATATGCTGCAAGTAATTTTCCAATAGTGTCACATAAACCTATGACTGTATATTAATATTTAAGAAAAGACTTAAATATACTGTACTAGAAGAATTTTCCTGCTACAATAAGAGATTGATGCTAAAGAAAATTGGGATACTGACTTTTAAGTAGCAGAAATATATTAAAACATCAACAAAAGCTCCACTTATTTTATACTAGAAAAAACACGCTTATATGTATGTAGAATTTTAAAGAAATATATTTTGAAAATGGTCAAAATGTCCTTTCTGTATATATTCACTTTTGCGAATTATTCCTAATTATTTATTTGAATGTCTTGGAAATATTTTGTGCCTCTGTCCTTATGCTTCCTTATTATCTCACCCCTTAGTCCCAGATATCCAGTGAATGCTTTATTCTTGGTTATGGCTCAGTTCTACTCATAGTGGATATTACTATTTACAAAAACTCTAAAAAAAAAAACCAACAAAAAAAAAACTTTTCTTTTTTAGGAAGAGCTGGTTTTACTTAATTTTTCTTTCTATGTCTTTTCCTAGTTTTTCATTATGCCATCTTCTTTAATTTCCTAGCTCCTTCAAAAAGATAGAAACTTTCAAGAAAGAACTTGGGATTTTGATTTAGAAATTAGAATTACAAATAAGTCACAATGCCCCCCTCTGCTTTATAATAAGTAAATATTTCAGATAATTGCATATACTTTATTTCTTGTAAATCGTCTTTCTAACTTGAAGAAAGTCTTTAAGTTCAGTGAGTGACAGAAATTGATGTGACTTTCATGAATCACCAACACATCTGAATAAAGATGACCTCTTGGCTAATCAAGGTAATTTGAATTCATTGTAATTTTGAGATGAATATAATATTCAGTTTTTTTATTGGCAGGTGATTAATCAATATGTATCAAATTATGAAGAATTTAACCCTTGCCAACTGCTTGTGACTTGTTTGACCCTGATTTATATCTTCGTTGTACTAACCTAATTCAAATAATTTGCTGTCTTGGGTTAAATAAATTATTTCAGTGGAAATATTTAAATAAGCAAGTTTCAGAGTTAAATATATTCATTTCCAAACCTGAATTTCAGCACTGCATGTCTTAGTAATTGTTGACACTTTATAGCAAAACACTTAGCTGTGATCAATTGTAGCTTTCTCAGTAAAATCCCAGAGCTCATCTCTAGGAAGAACATGTGGTTAAAGCAAAGGGTTGGAGGGGTGAAGGATGTTAAAAATTGCTTAGCTGAGTCTGACATTTTACCTCTTAAATATTAATTATACTGTGGGCTTCTTCCTATTTACATACCTAAGTGTTTGCTTGGGACATAAATGGTACTAAATTGTCTTGAGAAAGCCATAGAGTACCTTTGTTAGATAAAACTTCTTGCAGCTGGTAATTTTTGGCAATCAATATTATGAATGCTAATGCGATGGGGAAAAGGGAAGGCACTTCCAGGATGCCACTTATCTCTGTAAAACGAAAGAAAATGTCAGAAGTGGTGAGCCTGCTGAGAGTATTACTTCTGGGAAGGAAATAGATGGCAAATGTTAAAATTATCATATTTATGGACAGGCTAGAATTTTAAAACTGGGGTATCTAATAAATAGTCTAGTAAATAAGGTTTATAGTAAATATTTTAAATACTTGTTTTAGATTGTTTAATATAACAGTGAAAGTATTTTTTTTTCCTTAAAGTTATGCTGAATATATCATATATGGCTCAAAGTAACAATTGAAAGCAGATTCACAGAAATTAGCTCATTTGATTATCTCAGTAAGGTATTACTGAGTTATTAGGTGGGGCAGTTCCCTTGATGCCCCCCTAATAGTCGAGATAAATATTACAATGAGATATATATCAGGATAAAGGTGATCTTGATAGACAAAAATGTAAAAGTTTAATGTTATGAGGCAAAAAAATCATCAGAGCTATTGGTATCTACTTCTTCAATATTAGAACTGGCATCATAACTTTTAAAGGAGTTACATTCTCTTACATTTTCCAAATAAATAAAAAAAAGATGGCTCCACTACCACTGCTCATTAGACTAGGGATCTTAAACCAGACTAACTCTTCACTGGAAAGAATGTAGGAGGAGAGCAGTAATAGCATTTTTAACATGAGTTGTGCATAAGTAAGAAATGAAAATAAATTATATTATTTTGCCCAGTTTCCATTTGTGATTTGAAGAACTCTGAGTTTTATTTTATACTAGTTTCTCTGAGGTTTCAAATTGCTGGGTGAATTAATTTTATGAGGACTTAGGAAGTACATAGTTTTAAATATCCTGAATTGCATTTTTGATTCAGGTGTAAGGTTGAGAAAAATACTATTTTCATCAGTAAGGGAGAAAGTCTTCCATATATGTTAAAACAAAGTAGTCAGAATAAACATATTTTATTTAGTTAGCTTGCTATGGTCATTTGTATATTAAGATATAATAATGAGGAATGTTACTGAAACAAAATAAACATTCATAATTTTATGTGATAGTCTAAATCTTCAGTTCTAATTATTCTGTCTCATAATGACCAGAAGCACATTCACAAGTGGCATGTCATGTATACTAATTTTTTGTATGTTAAACATGGTGACTATTAAAAAAAAAAACATAAGAAAAGTGATGCATTAAGAAAATAGTTTTCCTCTTTTTATTTTAATTCATCCAGGCTTTGTTAAACATCTGCTTTATATCTTCAGGTCTTTAAGGACAAGGAAATAAATAATATTGTTCTGCATTAAAGAACCTACTTATTTTTCAGAAATAAATTGGTAAATGTGAAAAAAGTAAAATTTAGGCATGTGTGGTTAGAGAAAAGGAAATGCACAAGAGAGCATACCATAAAGAGTTGATTTGAAAAGTATATAAGGATAAAGCAGTAGAATTATTTCCAGTTAGGTAGCACTAAGCATTGTTATTGCAAAGTTGATAGTGTGCTCTAGCTTGGAATTCATCATTGGATGCCCAAAATTCCTCTGAAGGAGAAAAAAAAAATAAACAGAAATATAGTTTAATGAAATATTTAGAAATATAGTTAAATCTTTATAAGTAAAAACATTTATTGTGAGCTTATTTATTATAGCAAACTTTAAAATAACTCTAGGTAAATGGATAAAATATAAAATGGAATATCATATGTCAATCTGCTTGAGCTGCTACACCAAAATACCATAAATTGGATAGCTTAAATAACAGAAATTTGTTTTTCATCATCTTGGAGGCTGGGAAGTTCTATAATCTGGTTGCTAGTTAATTTGCTAGTCAATATTTCTTTTTAAATTGGAGAGTAAATACAATCTAAATCAACATCCTAGTAGTCCTTCTTGTAAAATAAAAATCAAATTTAAAAGTGGATTCTAAAATTCATATTGAAAGGCAAAGGACCAAGAATAGCCACATCTTTGAAAAATAGGAAGAAAGTTGAAATATATAACCTTGATTTCAATACTTATTATAAAAATATGTTGATCAATACAAAAAAGTATTGGCATAGATAAAATAGGTGAATGCAATAGAAGAGAAAGTCCAGAAATAAACATATTAAGAAATTATTGACCTTTAATGAGATTACAAAAGCAATTTAGTGGAGAAGGAATAATCTTTTAAGTCAATGTTGCTGCAGCAATTAAATATTCATATTTTAAAAAAAGAACTTTCAAAAATTAGCTGAAATGGATCAAATGAATCATATACATCAATAAGACACCTAACACTGTAAAAATCACAGAAACAGGAAAAATGTCTTTATATAAAGCAAACATTTCTTACATATGACACCAAAAGAATAATCAGTAAAATAATAAATTGACAAATTAGATTTGATTAAAATTAATAACTTTTTTTCTGGAAAAGCTTTTAAAAAGACAAGACCAAGAGTGGAAGAATATATTGGCAAATATTTCCAATACAGGACTTTTATCAAGAATACATGAAAACATGTTAAAACACAGGAATAAGATGACAAATAATGTGAACATAAATTTCAAAAAAAAGATATATAGTTGGCAATTAACAGATATAAAAACACTCAACATCATGTCCTTAGGGAAATGCAAATTAAAACCACAAGATACCACTTGACACTTATATCACCATAATTAGAAAGCTTGACTATATCAGTATTGGTAAGGATGTAAAGGAACTGGAATTCTGGTTCTGGCTCTTCTGGTGAAAATAGAAAATGATACCATCACATTAGAAAAGTTTGACTGTCCCATAATAAGTTAAGCATTTGCTTACTCCATGAGTGAGCAGATAAAAGTGAAAGGAGAAGAAGAGGGAAAAAATCCAAAAAATATTTTAAAAATTTTTTTTCTACTTCCTAGTATTATCTAATTTATCTGCAATGACTCATGTAACTTCATGTAAATTCTAGAACCAGGGAAGTAAAATGTATTGAGAGAGAGAGAGAAGGAGAGAGAAAGAATGAGAATGAATAGCATTCCAAACTGGATAATGCAAGTGTTGACCAGAATTGTTAGAAAAAGAAATACAAAGCAGTAAATACTTGAGAACCAATGATAGAACCTGAAGGCTTTATGAAAACTAGGTCTCAAATACGGCCACATATTAGAATTACCTGAGGAATTTTCAAAAATATCAATCCCTGTCTCCATGCACAGAGATCCTAATTTAATTTGCATGTGGTGGAGGGTCCAAAGATGTTTTGTTGTTTTGTTTTGTTTTTTGTTTATTACGGACATTTTAATTCTGTTCTGAAGAAAAAGATACTAGCTGATATTAGTTAATATACGTTCGTTGTCTATAGGCATACAGACATCTTCTAAAATTTTAATACTTGATTTTCTTTTATTGATTTAAAATTGGTTTATAATATTATATATGTTCCATGTGTGTAACATTGTAATTTGACATCTATATACATTACAAAGTGTTCACCATGAAAAGTCTATTGCTTCTGACCTTCACTGTAAATTGACCCCCTTTATTCCTTTTACCGTCCTGCTACCCCTCCCCCCATCTGGTAACCACAAATCTGTTCTCTGTATCTACGAGTTTGTCTTTGTTTATTTTTGTTCATTTGTTTGTATTTAAGATTCCATATATGAGTGAAATCATATGATATTTGTCTTTCTCCATCTGACTTATATCAGGATACCCTCAAGTTTCATCCATGTATTGCAAATGGCCAGATTTCATTGTTTTATGTTGTTGAATAGTATTCCATTGTGTGTGTATACATATCTTTTATTTTTATTCACTCATCCATTGATGGACTTTACATTGTGTCCATCTCTTGGCTATTATAAATAATGCAGCAGTGAGCATAAGAAAGCATGTATCTTTTTGATTTTATGTGTTTGTATTCTTCAGACAAATACCTAGATGAGAAATAGCTGGATCATATGGTAGTTTTATTCTTAATTTTTAAAGTAATCTCCATACTGTTTTTCATAGTGGCTGCACAAATTTATAGTCTCACCAACAGTGCACAAAGGTTCCCTTTTCTCCACATTCTATCTAACACATTGTTTCTTGCATTTTTGATAATAGCCATCTTAACAGATATGAGGTAATATTTCTTTGTGGTTTTAATTTGCATTTTCCTAATAATTAGTAATGCTGAATATCTTTTTATGTGTCTATTGCCATCTGAATGTCTTTCTTTGAAAAGTGTCTATTCAGATCCTCTACCGTTTTTAAAATTGGGTTGGTGGTTTTTTTGTTGCTAAATTGCATGAGCTCTTTCTATGATTTAGATATACCATTGTAGGATATAGGATTGTAAGTATCTTCTGTTCAGTAGGTTGCCTTTCGTTTTGATGATGGTTTCATTTACTATGAAGAAGCTTTTTAGTTTAATGTAGTCCCATTTGTTTATTTTGCTTTTGTTTCCCTCACCTTTGCAGTCAGAACCATGAAAACATTGCTAAGACCAACTGCAAGAAGCTTACCACCTATGTTTTCTTCTAGGAATTTTATGATTTCAGGTCTTACATTCAAGTCTTTAATCCATTTTGAGTTATTTTGTGAATGGTGTAAGATAGCGAACAGGTTTTATTCTTTTGTATTGGTATGTCTAGTTTTCCCAACATTATTCTTGTCTATATTGACATAAATTAATTGTCCAAATATGCATGTATTTCTGGGCTCTCAATTGTTTCATTGATCTGTATTTCTGTTTTATGTCAATATCATATTGTCTTGACTACTATAGCTTTGCAGTATAGTTTGGAATCAGGGCCCTTGATTCCTCCATCTTTGTTTCTTTCTCAAGATTGCTTTAGCTATTTAGGATCATTCATGATTCCTTGGACATTTTGGAATTATTCCTTCTAGTTTTTTGAAAAATACCTTTATATTTTTGATAGATATTGCAATGAATCTGTAGATTGCTTTGGGTATATGAATATTTTAATAATATTATGTCTTATAATCCATGAGTATGGAGTGTTATTCATTTATTTGTGTCTTCTTCAATTTCTTTTATCAATGTCTTCTAGTTTTCAGTGTATAGGACATAACCTCCATACTAAAAATTAGCTCTAGATTGCTTATTCTTTTAGAAGCATTGCAAATGGGAGTGTTGTATTTATTTCTCTTTCTGATACTTCATTATTAGTAGAAATGCCACCGATTTTTGTAAATTGCTTTTGTATCCTGCAACTTTACTGAATTTATTTATTAGTTCTAACAGTTTTATTGGTGGAGTCTTTAGAGTTTTTTATATATATTATCATGTCCTCTCCAAATAGTGAGAGTTTTACTTCTTCCTTTTCAATTTGGATGCCTTTTATCTCTTTCTCTTGCCTAATTGCTGTGGCTAGGACTTTCAATACTATATTGAATAAAAGTGATAAGAATGGGCAACATTTTCAAGTTCCTGATCTTAGAAGAAAAATTTTCAGTTTTTCCTCATTGAGTATGATATTATCTGTTAGTTTGTGATACATGGCCTTTATAACATTGAGGTATGTTCCCTCAATACCCATTTTGTTGAGAGTTTTTTTTATCGTAATAGATGTTGAATTTTGTCAAATGCTTTTTTTTGCACCTCTTGAGATGATCATATGATTTTTGTCCTTCATATTATTAATGTGCTGTATCACATTGATCGATTTGCAGATATCGAACCACTCTTGATCTCTGGACTAAATCTCACTGAATTATGGTGTATGGTCCTTTTAATGAATTGTTGAATACATTAAATTCATGTTTGCTGATATTTTCTTGAGAATTTTTACACATATGTTCATTAAGAATATTGGTGTTTAAATTCTTTTTTCTTTCTTTCTTTTTTTTTTTTGCAATGTTCTTATTTGGTTTTGGTTCCAGGGTAAGGGTAATGCTGGCCTCAAAAAAATGAGTTTTGGAAGAATTCCATCCTTTTTAATTTCTTGAAATAGTTTGAGAAGAATAGATATAAAATTTCTTTGAATGTTTCATAGATTTCACTCAAGAAGCCTGGATTTTGAGGCAGAATACATGTGTAGTTTAATGACTGAAACAAGCAATAACTTGACTGAAAGCCTGTTGAAGGTTCAGTCCTTTTATCTTGCATTATATAAAAACCTATTAATTCCTCAATAAATGTTTGAAAGAAAAATTTTAATTCTACCATCAAAATATGGACTCTGGTTTTTGATAACTATGCAGTATTTATCTTCTAATGTTTAACATCATCTAGCCTCCCATATAAATATGAGGCCTCAAAGATCTCAGAATGAGAATAAACTTAAAATTTACTGAACTTTTCAATGAAATACAAGGAAATTTTCCAGTCTAAAATCTTGGTGCTGAATGAACAAGTTAAATTATCCTGAGAATTTGTTACCTCAACTTAGTCCTCAGGATGATTGGAAGAAAAATATATATTACTTGTGGGGTCTGAAACACCTCAAGCTAAAAATTTAGTTTGAAGTGGCCCTGAATAATGCCACTAGGTACATAACATAAGCAAATAGAATCCTCACAGAAGGAAAAGACAAAGAGTTGAACAAAAGTTAAAAGAGTATACTGGAGATTTATTCAGCAAAAGAGAATTCTTATCACCATGCTAATGTTAATATACAGTATATTTAACGAAATAAAGCTTTATTGAGATAAAGAGGGTCATCGTATAATTATAAACATTTAAACTCACTAGTAAGATACAACTTTTGTGCATCTAACAACATTTCTACAAAATAATACAAAACTTGGCAGAATTGCAGAGAAAAAGACTAATCCACCACCTATTTGAAGATACTTTATACATATTTTAATAATTGATGCATCTAGTAGGCAAAATCCGTTACAAACATAGAAAATCAGAAAAATAATCACGTGGAGAATTCTATTTTGTAAATAAAAGATATTTTTAGGTTAATATCTTAATTGCAACCACTGTACATATAGTCTTCATGTTGTTTCTACAACTGGAAAAAAAATTCTGACCATCTAGGAAAAAATACTCAACCAGATATCCAGAGAACATAGTTGGGCATTTGATGGATTGGAAAATTAGGTTTTTGCCAAGTTAGAGTCCTTATCCTTGAATTTTAGACCCTTAGTCTCAGTATAGAACAGTAGAAGATTAAATGAACATTTTAAAAAGTTTTTAGGTTTACTCAAAAATTTATTTTGAAAGCTTTAAAATGAAATTGAACAGAATCCTGACAGAATGTTGCTACATCTGATAAGGCTGCTTCTAAGTGTTACAAGATATAGAAATTTGATGATCCATAAAAATAACTAGAATACTCTTTTCTCTTTCTTTCTAACTGAAAGAAATTGGGATTCCTGTCCTGCAAAGTTACATTTTAATATTTTCATATGTACTAATCCACTGTTTTTCCTGGCATGTCTATATTATTTTATGAATTCTTTATAATATGTGTTCAATTTTTTTTTTAAGTAAGAGAGTTCCTCATTTTTGATTAACTAGAACATAGACATATTAAGAACCGCTTTGAACACACATCTATTGTGTTCCCTGTTCTTCCTTCTGAAGTGCTTGGGCTATGCTTACATTGCTTCTGTGACTTTTAGCAGATGATGCTTTGTAATATATTACTAAATGTTTGACTTAATTCTATACTTCCAATTCCTTTAGAAAATTAAATGTGCATTGCCCAATTTTAATACTCTGAAACATTGTATATTTCTCTGCACATATTAAATATTCAGGGAATGCTTTTGAATTGATGGGACACGAATGTATGCATAAAAGACTAGGTAAAATATATGTCCTCTTAGCTTAGTAAATGCAACTATTTGGCCCAGGGCATCTTTCTTTCTCTACTGTACTGGCTGCTTTCTCAAAGTCCAAGGTAAAGATGAGGGAGGCCTAAAACCAATCTGACTTTTTTTTACAAAAGCACAAAGAAACTTAATCAAAAGAATTTTTCTTGATCATTGAAATCAGATGCAGTGGTTAAAAAGAACTAGTGAAACCATTTGCTGAGTTATAAAAGCAGTGTAAAAAAGCACTTCCACAGGAAAAGCTATGGATAAAGTAGAGGTTTATTTAAAAAGAAATAACTTTCTTAATTACTTCATGCGTGATTCATCTTAATTGAAGAAATTTCTACTTAAATATCTCTTTTTATAAACATGTTTATTTTGCTATAACCACAAACTTAGGAATTGAATCTGTTTCATGTTTTCATTCCAATGATGCTTCTTGTAATAGATCAGTTCTTCACATGATGGGCTATAAAAATAGCAACATACTGAAACAGTCCAGGATACCCTTTTCTCTAAGCAACCATCCTTTAGTTGAAGACAGCATCTGTGTAGGCAGGCGCACACACACACACACACACACACACACACACACACACACACCCCTGTTACTGAGTTTTGCCCTTAAAGATATTAAAGGGGACTATTTTATTTTGGCAGAAAATAAGTAATATTGCCTGGAAATGTCCAGATATACTGGAAAATTTTATTAGATGCTTCACACAAAGATAACATATTTGGTTTATTAATACACACATGTAAACACATTTTCATACATATTTTTAAATGCACTTCTATAGACTCATGACACATATATACTTAGCATAAGGAAGTGTAGTGTGTCTCAGGAAGGAGGAACAAGTAATGGCCAATATTGTGGGTGTGACATGAATAGCTCCGAAATGTTCGTTACCATAGCAAATAATCTACGACAATTCCAAAAAACAATTTTTTTAGCTTGGGATTCATACATATAGAGCCTGAGATGATTCTTGTGTATGCGATTTATTGAGGGAGGGCTCTCAGGTGAAATTTGTAAGGGAGTGAAGGAAGCAGGATAAAGAAAGAAGCCAGACAAAGACATGGGTTCAGCTAAAGTCCATAGTAAACTCTGCAAAGTAAATACGACCACAAAATTGTCACAGCTTGAAGGAACAGGCCAGCCTTTTGTACTTCCAACTCAATCAGCCATTGGCTATTACTATGCCTTGTGAGAGGGCATAACTTCCTATGCATTTCCTGTTGAAGGAGCTCCTCTAGGTCCAGGGCCATTCTCAGAAGGGGGAAACTGTGGGCCATTAACAGACATCATTCACAGAAGCTGGGGTTAGATATGCTGTCTCAGCAGAGGAGTCTGTGCAGAGTGCCACCAAAGATTAAAAAATACTCTTAGGTTAGCCAGAAGCTTCAATCTTAATTTCACCTCAATTCCTGCTTGCACTTCATTTTTGTCTTCTGAGTAGTCCCCTTGTTTTGTGCATAACACAATGATATTAAATAGATGAATAAATATATATAAATATATACATAATATATAAATATATAT
>NW_006433716.1:1748429-1774304 GCF_000325575.1 Pteropus alecto | reverse complement strand
TATATTTGTTTATATGTATATAACTAAATAGATAGGTTATGAGGAGTTTTATAACTGTTTTATAAAACCTTGAATGTAAGGTGTAGTATATGTTTATTAGATGTTAATTTTGGTATTAATATGTCTGTTGGAACTAATATGTTGTTTATTTCATCCTCACTTATAGGCCCCAATTTCTTTCTTATATTCCATCTACTTGTTTTTTTCAATGTTACATGACTATTTCGACATCTTCCAAAACAACTGTATTTATAATTTTTCAGCATTGACATTTAGATATGTTGCCATTGTATTCCAAGTATTATTATTAAAATAATTATAAACAAATAAGAGATAATTGATGTTTTCTGATTCTTTTATTATTTAGGCTATAGATTTTTTTTTCCTGAATACTAACGAGAATTTTAATGCTGATACTTTTGAATTTTCAATAAAATCCATCTACTATCCTCTTTGCATTTATTTGATCTAGAGAAATGGAAGGTTAACTTTGTATGTGTCCTTGTTAAAGAGACTATCGTTTTGACTCAGTTAAAATTCAGTTAATTATTCTATTGTGCTTTTGTTTGTTTTATACTTATTTACTGTTAATACTCCAGGTACTAATTATTAATTGAAACTACCATTCAATTCAATTCATTACATTTTCTTTATTTTCTTCTTTTGAATTCTTAGAGAATATTCTTAAATTTTCATTTTTTACTATTCATTTTCTCATAATCATTTTTTAAATTATGATGGTCTCTCAAATATAAAGTACTATAGAGAATTGTGATAGTCATCAATGATCCAATAACTAATATAATAAAATATAACAAACACAGGTTTAAATTCTTTTCCACAGCCTTCATTTTCCTCCAAATTCTAAGTTACCCAGCATACTGAATTTATTTATCATTATTTTGTTTTCTTTTGTTTTAAATTTCACATCTATTGGTGAAGATAGCCTCAATTTTACTTTATTTTCAAATGATCCTTTAGTTTACTACATAGTTCAAAGTTGATAGTTATTATTTCTCAGAACTTTAAAAAATTATCCCCTCATCTTCTGCTTTGTATTAATGCTTTCGAACAATCTACTGTCAAAATAACTAGTTCCTTGATTGGCAATCTGCCTCTTCCCTTTGACTTTGTTTTTCATTCTTTGTTCAGCTTTGCTTAATGTGCTATTTCTTCTGTCTATTGAATTTTGTTCTTTAAAAATCTCCTAAAGCATATTTATTATCTTTTGATCCTTGTTTGACTTTTCATTTTCCTAAATTTTATCTCTATTTACATATCTTTGTATTTTGTGGTTGATAATTCCATATCTAAAGATGTTGGGATTTAATTCTATGTTTGTTGGTTTTGCTGCTTTTTAACAATGGTGACTTTCCACATCTATTTATTAATTTCATGCTAATATTTGTTTTATCATAATCTGTGGATATTCTGAGGGGCCTCAGGTAAAGATACTTTCTTAGGATAACACTTTGCATTTTTTTCTGTAAGGCACACTTCCAACTCAAGATCATTTTAGATTAATTCCATACATCATGATTTCAGTGACCACACAGATTTCATAAAATTTAAACCTAAAATGTATATGAGGTTAGAGTTGCGATTATAAATATTCAGATTAGTTTCTTTTATTGTGAAATGGGTAGAAGCAAGGAAAGCTTTCTCTAATGAGTTGAGACCATGTTAACAAGATATTTTGTAACCTCCCATTGCTAGAAGTTGTATTCTGTTTCTTTTACTCAACCCATTTATCAAGAAAAAAATCTTTCAAAAGTTTCAGTTAAATAGTTATAATTGTAACCATAAACCAATCTCTATGGCTGCTTTAACAAATTACCACAAACCAAATGGCTTAAAAAACACGAATTCATCCTTTTATAGTTCTGGAGGTCAGAAACCCAAAATCAGTCTCAGCAGGCTCAGATTAAGGTGTTGTCAGGACTGCATTCATTTCAGGAGGCTGTAGGAGGGTAATTTGCTTTTATTTCTCTTTTTGTTTTTTGGGGTTTTCCCCCCACTTTTCTTCTTCTAAGGGCCTTCACAATCCTTAGATTATGGCAGTCTTCCATTTTCAAAGCTAGGAATGGCAGGATGAGTCCTTATGTCACATTACATCACTCTAATCTTGCCTCATCACATCTTCTCTGGCATTAACTCACCTACCTTCCTCATGTAAGAACCTTTGTGATTACATTGGACCCACCTAGAAAATCCAGAATGCTATCCTATCTCACGTTTAGCCAATTCCATTAAGGTCACCTTAATTCCATCTGTAACTTTAAGTTTTCTTTACCATGTGACCTAAAATATTCACAGGTTCAAGGGATTGGAACTTGAGCATTCGGGGGCTGGATGTGGGGAAGGCATCATTTTGCCTACCATAGTATTTATATTACAAATAACTTTAAAAAGTTTTATTTCAAAATTATAAGTGACCAGCCTATAATTTGTCTGAAGACTTAGTGATTTTTTTATGTTATAGAATTATGATCATAATATGAATCAGTTTCTTCCTAGTGTCTTTCTTTTAATTCCAATATATTGTATTACATAAATGAATAAATAATATGATCCCAAATAAGTTTATTTTCTCTAATGTCAATCACTTTGATACCTAATTATGCCATTGTGCTGGCAGGGTAAAGTACATATTAGGCAAATCATTGTACACATTTTGCAAAATTAACAGTGCATAAAGTACTAAATACTAAAATACTGAGAATTTCATACCTATAATAAATCATATGCTAATAGCCAATTTAATCTGTCATGTTGTATAACTATACCACTTTTTTCAATAATCAGTAAGAATTTTGAGTGATATATAATTGTACTTTTTTTCAGGGATTTGTCCTGGAAAGGAACTTCAGTTTCCTTGCTTCAAAAGTTCAAAGTATATCTGTAGTCTAGAACAAGCTCTCTTCTCCAATCCTACGCTGGCATCTCAGTTCTAGTCACCCTAACCTGTTGCCTGCAGTAATACCCTTAGTGGTCACCCATCTCCCATTATCTCTCCCTAACTCTTATTTTCAATGCATTGTGTTGAATGATCCTTTAAAATAGTCTGAATTATCCTTCAAAAGAAAAAAAAAATTAAGCCTGATTCCCATCATTGCTCTGTTCTAAACCTTCCCCAAACTCCACATTTCAGGAAAGGACAAGCCAGAGTTCTTAAATTGGCACGATGCTGCACCTGTCTCCCATATCTCTGAGCTTGTCTCTTACTCTTTTTCCCTCTTCTAATCTGCTCCATGGACACTGGCTTGATTGCTATTCCTCAAATCTCAAACATTTCTCATGGAATGAGAAGGGAAAGCTTTCTTTCTGGCTGGGATATCCTACCTCCATATAACTGCATAGTTAACTACCTTACCTCTTGTCTTTGCCCCACTATCCCCTTCTCAATGAGTCCTTTTCTGAGGATTCTATTTAAAATTGCAGCCCTTGGTCTCAATGGCCAAATGAAATCTTGCCATTTGAAACAATATGGGTGGACCATGAGAGACTATGCTAAATGAAATAAGTCAGACATAGAAAGACAAATAGCATATATTCTCTTTTATTTGTGGAATCTAAAAAGATATGTATATAAAAACACAAATCTAAGCTATCAAATGGTTGGAATTTCTATTATATATATTTTAGAAGAAAAAATATACTATGTAAAGTATAAAAATCTATATGCCATATGCTTATTTCTAAAAGACCTGAATTCTGAAAATGTCTGAAAAAGAACCTAGTATTTCCAGGGAAAATTACAAGAATTACCTTGAATTTTTTCTATTATATTTATATAACCTCTACTTGTAATATATAAGCTGTTTAATTGATTCTTACAATCAGGTTTACTAAAAACTGAAGATTTCAACTTAACATCTTTGAACTAATCCAAAAACATTAGTTTTAGTAATATATTGCTAAAGAAAAAAAGGCAATCAAGTTTTATTTGAAACATTATTTATAAATTTAGTTTAAAACATTAAAAATTTCCTATATCACTGGGATTAAACTAGTATAAATCTAAAGCTGATTCTGATATTTTAAGATATATATAAGAAACTCTAATAACCACTAAAAAAAAAGAAAAAGAAAAAATCTTGAAAATATAGTGACAAAATCATTAAAATAATTGAAATGCTGCATTAGAAAATACTTAATGCAAAAGAAAGCATTAAAGGCAAAATAAAGGAACCAAAAAGAAAATAAGAAATAAAATGGCAGACAAATTCAACTATATTAACAATAGGATTAAATGTGAATGAATTTAACAGTTCAGTCAAAAAGCAGAGAATGTAAAACTGGAAAAACAAAATAAGATTTGACAATATGCCATCTATAGTAGACACATTTTTTATTTAAAGATACAGATCAGTTGAAAGTTAAAGAATAGAAAAAGATATAATTATACAAACAGGAATCAAAAGAAAGCTGTATTAATATCAGTCAAAATAGACTTTAAAACAAATATTATTAGAGATAAAGAGGAACATTTTATGATAAAATGATATATAATATGTTTTTAAGAAAATTAAAACCTTCATTTCATTTTCTTTACATAATACCCTTCAGTCTTCTGTATTATTTTTCTATAATATTTATTTCTTCCATTTACATTTTATACTTGCCAAGCCTGGGGTAAAAGTACAAACAGAGACCCACATACTGTAAATATAAATATTTGTTTTAAATCAAGTTAACGAAGTATTAAAGGAAATGTGTTTTCTACCTTGACAAATGTACTTTCATAGCAACCTGGAAGTCTGGTTTTGCATAAGGACTCTAGATAATTTACTGATTTCTTTTATTTATTGTCTGTTTCTCCCCTACAAGAATGTACACTTGTTTAGGTCAGAATTTATTATCTGTTTTGTTACTGGTTTATCTCTAGTGCTTAGAATAATGCTTATTCTATTGTGGGCACTAATAAATGTCCATTGAGTGGTGAACAAAGTGCTTGACTCTGAGTAGATCCTCAACCTAAATTAATTTCCTTTCTGCTTTTCTCCATGAACTTCTGGCTTCTGTAAAGTTCAACTCCTGGTATTGAATAGGCTTAAGCATTTTTTTTTTTTTTTTTTTATTCTACAGGTAACTGATACTATGTTCTTCATTTTGAACTCAGAAAAAAAAAAGGTTCCACTGCATATTCATAACAATTGTTGAAAGGAAATTTTTGATCAAGAGACTCTACCAGTGGCCAAGATTTCTGAAACAAGCAGAGAATCAGAAATGCTGAAGAAAGATCAGGAGATACGAACTAAGATTTTACATTACATTCTTCTAGGACCAACACTTATTTTATTTGGGTTGTGGCAAGTGAGGTGTCTAGAGTGCACAATTTAAATAAACACGCACTATTAACGTCATGCAAATACTGACTCTGCATGCACTTTCACAACTCTGAGAGTGAACACCACCTTAAATTTTGCCCCCCTGCTCTTTACTAGCCATATCCTTATCCTGGCCCACTTGGTTCATCCACACATACCTACAAGTGTCTGCAAGTTATAGAAATGATGCCTATTTTTCAGGTCGTATTTAATTTTTTTAATACTAACATCACTACTAACTATAATTCTGTGTACCATTATCTGTAAGATAGGTGTGATATATCAACCTCTCAGGAATGTTTTAATGATTAAATGATTTAAGTAAGGTAGGTAAAGCTCAGAGACATTATATACTTAATATATGTCATTTCCTTATCTTGTATTTATAATTTTTCAGCTAGAACTTTGGAAATTTATATTTTGAAAAACTGCAATAATTGTGGAAAAATGTTTATCACTTATCTCTTTTGTTACAGATTTAATTTTATTTATATTAAGTAACTAAATGCTAATTCCTCTCAAGAAAAGTAACTTTTATTATTAGATATGTATATATGTGTGAAATAATTCTGTTTAGCTAAAATTATAATATTTTCTAGAAATATTGTGTTTTTCCAACAGTGGTATTTGAATGTATACATAGTGAAATTTTTATCTTAAAGGGTGATTTACTACAAAGAGAAACACAGAAATTCAATATAAAAATGTCAGTCTCTGATTAAATAAGAATCATCAATGTACTTATACATGCTCATAAAAATATCTACTTGATGCGAGAGCATGTAGTAGTAAAGGTGCAAGTTTGAGATGATTTTTTTTTTTCATATGATAGTTATATTTTCCTTGTAAGTTAAAAATTGTTTACCTTTTCCCTCTCTTTTGATTGCTTTTGCTTATCTTAGCTCCATCTGAATTTCAGTAGTAAATTCTTTTTATTTCAAGCATTTTACTAAATTATTTATAGTATTTACATTCTTTAGTCATGAGTGAATTGAGCATTTTATTGTTGAATTTGCCAAAATAGAATGCTAAACCATAGAAATTCTCCTGAATAGCTTGAATAAAGTAGTACCTATTGAGAGACAAATAATAATAATAATAATAATAATAAATATCATTAGAAATGTACCCTCATGAAACTGCGTTATTATTACTTGTTTAGATGATTAGTTTTCCAAAATGATTTTTTTAAATAAAAAGCACTCATAATAAGATTAATTATGGAAGCCAGCTGAAATTTTAAAACAGCTTTATTTCAAAGAAATAAAAAGTCAGTATCTTCCTCTGCTTTCTCTAATTAAAAGGCAAAGTTTTAGGAATCATTTGTTGTGAAAGTATAGATGTTTTGCAGCAAGTTGTGGCAGAACTTGGGTCACTTGCTCTGGTGACATTATAAAGTCATATTCAGTTTGGAGATGAATTGCATATCCACATCATCTCCATGATGCTAGTAAGCTGAATGTGTATGGGCATTGTGGGACCACTGTTTATTGTTATCTGGATTTAGAAACATTTTTAAAGTGTACAAAAGCCACTTATCATAGAGATAATTATTGTCAACGTAAGAAACGTCCAAACCTATAGAGAATTTTTATGACTTTATTTGAACCAAACTGATGACATATGCCAGGGAGCAAGATCTCAAATGCTCCAGAGAATAACAGTTTTGCAGCATTTGAAATTAAGGAGGCAACTCAGGAAGATTGTAGAAAGCAAGACAGGGATTCAATCACAGGATAGTTAACAAGGTTATGTGCTCTCTTGAGGGTTCATAGCACCTTTTGGGGTTTTACTTCTGGGTGTGTTAACCTAGATGCATAAAAAAAAAAGGACAGGGCTGGCTTTAAAACCTTTAACTAAAGAAGTTATAGACATGGGTCATTACTACCCACCATGACCTGCCCAGTTAAGAGTTTATGATCACATCACCCTGCGAAGTTACTTAGAACCCCTTTTTTCTACCACATTATCAAATGTTTAAAGAGCAAATAGTAATGAGAAAAAAGTAACAAAAATAAATTACTTAATATTTATAATGCATTGTTTTAAGACAGATATTTCATTTTTAGTAATAATATACATGAAATTAAAAAGCTTCAATTATCAGAGATAAAGGGCATATTTGCTATAACAGTTAACATGTATATAAGTTATGTCTGGGACAACATTTATAAAAACTTCACTTAGTTTAAATCTCCTAAAAAGATTCCTATTAAATGTTGCCCATACAAAATTCTGTAGCCGATTCTTAGCTAACTTTAGAGTCCAGCGAAGTCTGCTATTTAGTTAATAATTCATATGAACACTTGTATAGGCTGAAGTGCTGATTATTTTTCAGTAAGTACACATATACTAATATGAGTTACAGGCAACTGCTTATTTATACTTCGATAAAAGATTATATGTATTATATCACCTTCAAAACAACGATAGTCTTACTATCGCCATTTTATAAAGTATGCACTTTTCATGGTGAAGTTAAGTAATTTCTTTATCTGAGGGCATGCAGTTAATAAGAGAGAATGTCAGAATTAAAACTCATCTGCTCAACAATAAAAAGGTATATTATATTGCTTCATTCTTGTCTCGATTGCCGTACCCCCAACTGGTTTATTTAAGAGAACTTTGTAAAATGCTGATCCTGGATCCCTGGCCTGCATTCTTCCTACTCCTCATATCTGTAATCATCTGATATCTAGGATCCATTCTCACCAGAAGTAGGAAAGTTTAAAGAGCTTTAGAATGCCTGTTTGCGTATCAGCATTGAACCCCCCCTTTTTTACACTCTGGTTCTGACCCTGTACCCTAGCTCGTCTTAACAGGATTTTGCCTAATTTTTAATCATCTTCTAATGCTCCAGTTTTCCTTACAGGACTCTAATCTTGGTATCCCACCCCTGATATTAAGAAGTGGTCTCATTCTTTTTCATTGACACTGAGAGAGACCTGAGTCCTGCTTCTCTGCTCTGGTATCCTTGAGCCATTGATTCCTTTGTTGGGAATTTCCTCTCTTACTGCCACAGGTCTTAGATAGTGTCACCCACAGGACCTCTCAGCTCCTATAACTTTTTCAAGCTATTCACAGCCTCTTCTCCTAGAAGACAGGCAGTTTCTTTCTTGGCCCCCTTTCCACTGCTCCATTCTACTATTTTTAATGGGGGCAATTCTCATAAATTTTTCTGTCAATAAATACAACAAAATAAGGAAAGCTGTCATTTTTCAGGTTTTAACATGTGACTACCATTATGTTTGTTTTTGGCTCTGCCATTTTTGTTTTTACGTTTTCATTCTATGTTATTAGTATTCACTAGAAATTCGCCAGGGCATGATGCAGTTTACATTAATTGTGATGAAAATATAGCAGTCATATTTGTATGTAAGTAGAAGTACAGATTATGCATGCTCTTAGGCAATTTCCCTTTTGATTCACCAACACTTATGCAATTAAAACATATTACATTAGGAAATAGGAAAAATAAGAAATGCCAAATATGAATTAAACAATTCAAGTCCTCATAAAGTATATGTGTGCATGTACCTGTAGTAATAAGTAGATGACAATTGTCCATCAGCTATTAAATGTCTGAGCAAGTATTTAAGTGCCATCATTCTTAGAAATTGTCATTACATCAAAATGCATCTTTGAAAGTACACAAATACTATCGTACATAAAAAATAAGTATAAAGTCATATTTTGCTTCCATAGTACCAAAATTGGCTGATTATGACAATGTATTAAGCAGGATAATTTTGTATTTTATGCAAAGAAAAGCCCTGTGTGTCTGTACCAGCTAGTACTTCTACTCCCAATCCTTTGGATGGAGAAACATCAATTTTGTTATTAATATAGGTATTCATTTTTTAAAAAAATATATATTTTGGGGGTATCTACGATGTTCCAGTCACCGGGGGTAGAGTGATGAACAGACAAGACAAACATCTCTGCAATCTTGACGTTTATGTTAGTGAAATAGTTAAAAAAGACTCAGAATAACTGTGCCAGAACTAGTTTTTCTACTTAATGGCTATGTGATCATGGCTAGAACACCTGATGTGCCACAGTAAATACTGAAACCAAAAAACTGAACCCTATGCCTCTATGTCTCATTTATTTTTCTCCCTATGCCTTAACTTTATTCTAGCTCATTGCTTGTTGGCTTTATTCACAAGGCAATAAAGATGGTCATATAGCAAGACTCTACATAATATGCCACTAGACAAGTCTATCCCTGACACTCTGACACAAGTCCAAAAATTCTATGGAAGAGAATTGCTAGCCCAGCTGAAGTCATATGCCAATCACTGAGCCAATTAATGCAGCCAGATGTGCATACATTCAAGAATATGTTGTTTTTAATAATAGCTTTATGAATGTTGGTAAAGGAAGGAGGTCCTAGGGGATTGAGATACCAGATAGACAATCCGAAGAGATGTCCACTATAGAGAATAATGAGATGACATATAAATAACAGCACAATTTAATCTGTCTTGCCCATCATTATAAAATATTGTGATTTCAAATATAATTTCAAATTAATATACAAAATGAAATTAATTCATTTGCGCTTCTTTAAATAATTTTTTGTGTGCATTGCTGAAGAAATGCAAGAGTTGTATTTTAAAATAAAGGTTAAGAGTGCACGTGACTTTCGTAATGGAACCTACCATAGACTGTGATATATTGAGAGGACAAGAAGAGAAGCATCTGTTTACAGACATTGGGAATGATCGCCTTCCAGTATTTCTCACATTCAAATTTAGAGACAACCTAGGAATAGGACAATGGATGTAGTAGTGACATCAATTTCTGCTTAGGCAAAATGCTGTTAATATAGATATATTTTAAAGTTTGTTCACCTTAGAGAACAGTCCTGGAAGTTTTCTGTGCCTTCACTCTCTAAAACATGTGTTTATACTCAAAAAAAGTTAATCAAGTCTTTATACAGTGCTTTTTACTGTATCCCAATAAAGAATATTATTGTCTTCCATTTTATTATTATTACAATAAGTTTATCATAGCAATTCAATTCTACCATCAAAAAATAGTTCCTGCTTTCCTCTCATGTTTGCCTAAAAGTTCTTTATAACTTATAAAGCAGAAACTGATCTTCAGCGAAGATCATTCTTGATCCTTATGGAAGTGCTGTACAAGGCACTCTTTGAAGCTGGTGATTCAAACAGAGTTGTCAATATCCTGATTTATATTCTTTTTGATAAATACTCAGAAGTGGGATTGCTGGATAAGATGTCAGTTCTGTTTTAATTGTCCATTGACACATGAATGGATAAATAAAGTATGGTATATACATAGACTGGAATATTATTTAGACTTAGAAAAAGAAGGAAATTCTATCATGTCACGACATGGATGAACCTTAAAGACACTATGCTAAGTGAAATAAGCCAGCACAGAAGGACATATATTATGTTATTCAAAGTCAAATGCATAGAAGTAGAAAGTAGAATGGTGATTGCCATGGACTGAAGATGGGAGGAAAGGCAGCATTGCTTTCAATGAGTATAAAATTTCAGTCATGCGAGTAAAATAAGTTCTAATGGTCTGCTGAACAACAGTTAATACAGTTAACAATACTGTATTATACACTTAAAGATTTCACAGGGTCGATCTAACATTATGTGCTTTTATATCATAATAAAAAATATAAAACACAAAAAATGAATTGTTATTCATTGAAAAAGAATAAGTTGCTCAGACAACTTTTGGACATTACCAGAAGTCTCAATCGGAGTTTTTAGAACATGTTTTAGATCAGATGCAGATATACTTCATGAAAACAAATTGTTGACCTAAGACCTAAAGAAGAGAATTATTTACTCAGGCTGGAATAGAATGATAAAGGACATTTTATTGTGGTTATTACCTCAAAATTGTTGGTAATATTTTTAATGGTCTTTTTTTTTTTTCTGATAGGCAAATGAGTATGCCCTTTTTCCCTTAAATTATGTGATTTAATAAATTATATATTAGAAAAATGAAATGAAACATTTTAAATAATATTCAGTTTTTAATAAATCCTTAAAATTTAGAAACAAATACTTTGACTGAAGTGCCATATTTTTATGGTAATATAGTTGTTTGCATAGATTGAATACGAATATTGATAGCATTGGACCTATTGATTATGAGAACAAGACCAAACCTATTGTGTCATATTTAAGAATAAATTTCATTTGTTTAATCAGGCATTATGAGCTGTCATTAAAGAACAAATGTACTTCATATGTGCAGCGAATCTTGAAGATTGGTTTGAAAATCCCACTTGGATTCCTGAGCACTGGCTGAACTTGGTTTGCAAAGAGAGACTGCCTGCCTCAGTGACTACCTGAAAGACCAGTGTGCCATAGCCTAGAAGCAGGGATCTAATGGATAAATCATTTACCTTTCCTCCAATGACACATTATTTTGAGATGTAGTTCCATATGACTCTTCTGAAGATGACAAAAAGTTTGAACATGCAACCGTGTTTGTTATAAAATATAGCCAGCTCAGTAATAAAGAAACCATATTTATTTGTTTCCAGTGAATACATATAAACATATATGAAAAAATACAAAAGGATACATAGAAAGTCATATCATTGTTTTAACTCACAGAATGAAGAAGGGTCCAAAATTTGAAGTGGAGATGGTTAAAAATAAGACTTTATATTTATCTACAATCTTATCTTTCTCCTTTTTTAAAGATACTGATTTATGTAGTAATTGTGTATATTAAAGTAATTTGGGCTTTTACCAAGCATTTCCTAAAATGGATATTATAAAGACTCCTTATAACAATTGTAAAATAGAATGGCATCATGGAATAGAGTGAAACGAAGAATAGAATGGCTCCATTTTTAGTCTGGCAGACTGTAATGAAAATTACTTACGAAATCAAACAACCATCTTAAGCATAATGGGCTGTTTCCCAAATGAGGGGTGATTTCACAGAATAATATACTTCTTCTATTAGGTAGAGACTACATTGTTCTTGAGACCATAAGTCTTCCCTTGAGCGATGTGTAGGGATGCTTTTGATTTAATAAAAATATAATTTAAAAAACGAACTTGAAGGCATGTAAATAAGAAAGAGGAGTGTCTCAGGGAGTAAGAGTCTTCAATCAAGGAAGTATAGACTTTTTTAAGAGTGGAAGATATTTAAAGAAGGACTTTCTTGTGACATAGGCAGCTGAGAATAGGGCCTGAAGCTAGAACTGAAGTATCTACCCAGATGACTAAAGAGATATTCCTTTGTGACAGGTGAATCTCTGAATTTGTACTTAAATTTATCTTAAACAGAAAACCATATCTCCTTCTATATTAAATTTTTCTTTAGCTTTATTCACTAAATTAAAGTAATTCAATTGGTATCAACAAAGACTGGAGTAATAGTCCAGGAGAAAATGAAAAGCCGCAGGGCCTTACACAGACACTTCCCATGTCAGCACTGGTAGCTTTGAAGCATGAGCATCATCCTATCAAGCACACTCCTCTAGGAGATAAAGGAGTTTTCAGCATCACAGTGCATGGTGGCAGGAGCAGTAAGTAATAAGCCAGGCTAGAGCTCCAAACAAAGGGAAACAGCATGAGCTCAAAGGAGCCTCTCCTAAGCAGGCAACTCCAAAATTGATAAGATCCGACTTTCTGTATATCCTGCTAAGTTAGAGGAAATGGGCCTTTAAGACAATGAAAAGAAGCAAATATCTGTGTCACACTAAGATTTATTTACTTTCAAATTGAACCTTTTCCAGCAAAAAAAAAAAAAAAAAAAGAATAACAACAATCACCGTCATCATCATTGTCTTCATCATCATCATCACTATCTAGGCCTATATATATTAAATCTGTGAGTTTTGCTTTTTTTATAGGAAATATAAATGTTACTTTCTTTGTAACCCTAATGTAAAAAGCCATCATAAATGGGGAAGTGTATTCATTAACAAAACAAAGTGATATATTTTTAATTCTTATTAAAAATGATCATTTATCTTAATAACTCAAATTTTATTTTTTTCATAGGTTTTACATGGTATTTTTTTAAATAAACAAAGTATCATATATAGTCTTTATATTAGAGAGAAATTATGCCAAAAGGTAAGCTATTATGTGCTACTTTAAATTTCTTGTTATAGTTTAAAACCTGTGCGTCTGCTTCTTTACTAGCTTTCCTACTCTAATCATATAATTTTACAAGCAACTAAATAAATCCACCCAACATCCACTTGACCTCTTAATTGGGTCGTGCAACATGTTATTAATATGGGGGTCTCTTCTTATCTGCATGCCCTTTGGAGTATCCCTGCAATTCCTTAGTCCTTTATCTATTAGTTTCTTCGTAAATAACCCTGATTATATGCCTTCTACCTTAGTTTTCCTCCAAATTCTCTCGGGATAAGGATTATCTGGAATACTTATGAAACAAATTCCCAAGTTCCATCTAAGACCAATAATGTGCAATCTCTAGATCCTATGATAGATTCATGGAAAGATATACATGTAATAAGCGTTCCAGGAGAATTTTATGTTAGGCAAGTCTGAGGAGAGAATACCCCTATGTATTGCTTCCTATCCTTCTTTTTGTGTTGGTTCTCTCTTACATTATTGCAATAGCCAGTGAACTTTGTTGACTTTTATTCTCAGCTCTTCTCTGTTGGATATACTATACACAACATAGCCAGATTTCTTTCTGTAGTTGAAGAGTTGATAAAGGTACTTATTATTTTAGAAGTCTTTGGTGACTTAAATTACCAAGAAGAAAAATATGCATATATGTATGTATTTAATGTGACAAAAACCTCCAAAATTGGATCCAAAGTTGCAACTGTTTCCTTTTCCACCAAATTCCTATGCACACCACATTTCTACTGCTTTAGACCGGACACCATTTTCAGAATATGTTTTGCCCTTCACATAGTTATATTTTTGTCATGATTTTTATTTCTGGTTGATCATTCTTCTCTTCTCCACACATCTCCTCCATTACCACATTACTTTAAATCTCTCCCTAAATTTATTTTTTCTATAATCCCATACCCCAGTGTCCTAATTCTTCCTCAGCCAGCACAAATGATAACTTTGGGTCTGTATCTATCTTTTATCTATTCTCTCTCTCTCTATCATCATCATCATCATCATCATCATCATCATCATCATCTATCTGTCTACCTTCTGTTGTCTCCTTAAGATTATAGGAGCCTTGGAGGCAAGGAGATTATATTTGTTATGTGTTACCCTCAGCAGCCAGGAGAGTATCTACATAGGGCGAGACATACATAAATGAGACACATAAACGCATCTTGAAATCATAATTGAATGAATGGGTAAAACAAAATACTTTAGGAATAACTTTTGCCTTTCATAAATCCTGTTTAGTCAGATGTGGTCTCTTTGAAATAGTTTAATAATTGTTCACCTTCTCCCTATTCTCTTACCCTCCTGGCCTCCTAACCAATATCTCTACTTCGCTCTCCTACCTGCATCTTCTAATACTTTAGTGTTGGCTTAACAATTTGTTACATTATTTCCTTTTACAAGGCTCTTAAGATACCTTGTTTAACTGAAAAGGGAAACGTCAGGGTGGACCTATTGCTTTTGAGATGTCATAATGCATACTGGATGGTATGAAGTAGAAAGCTGATTTGATAGTTTTTAAGGTTTACTCACTTTCACAATGCTCTCAGTTAACAGTGGTCCGACCCTCAAGAATGCATTGCCTCTAGGTTTTCTGCATATCTGGCTTTCTCATTCTCCCAGCACTCCAGAAATTCTGGGGCTGCCCATAGGTTATTTGTAATATATGAATTTCAGTTTTTCAAATGATGAACTATATTTAAATTCTTATTAAACAAAGTTGACTTGAAAACAACCAAATTCTTTGAAATTGCAAGTTGATTTAGCTGAGTGCCCTTCAGATTTTTAGTAACCAAGGGGCAGAGGAAGTCAAGAAAGATTATTTGAAAAGATACTGAAACTTTAAAGATGCTCAGCTTCCCACTAAGTGCTACTATATCAAATAGAAAGCAACTTTCGACCAGGGAAACTTTCTGCCTAAGGCCATTCTAGGGATAGAACTGAGCAGAGAATTGGAATTACAAGAGGGGAATGGTAAGATTACTCTTTTAAAAAGTATAATAGCTGATGAGTTCCTAGGCAAACAGCAGTTTATTATTAATATTGGTATTCAGCACAGCAGTTGGACAGTTGGGATTTCTGATTCTGACTTTCTTTCAGAGAAACGTTTATATAGCAGGTGAGTCAATGTTAAAATACCTGAAGAAACCCATTTTGGATTCTAATTAAATATCTAAACCTAGACAACTTCACTGAGATTTCTCTACTTTAATGCTAAACTCCTGACACAGTCTTTTAAATGAAATGGATGGTTTGGAAAGTAGAGACATCAAAGACTATTACAATTACGATGATATATATATATATATATATGCAGCCTTAAATAACTTTTATTTACATATATATATATATATGTATATATATATATTACAATGCAGTCTTAAATAACTTTTTTTAAAGCAACTACATCAGAGTTTGAGAAACATGTTTCAGTGTGTAAGACATTTCACAGAGATGTATGAAAAAGGAGTTAATGAAATTGAGCATTGAGAGTCTAATATATATTTTTTAATTTAATTACCATGGAAACCTTAGGCTTTCTAAAATACTATGTAGTGAGAAAGAGAGAATTATTCTGGGCACACATAAGGATTTCTCCTTCCACTCTGCTAGTCTGTAAAGGTTAAATAAAGTTTGCTTTAATATTTTTGTGTCTCAGGCATCCAAATTTCTCTGCATATTTGGCTCCACGGTGAGTCCAGGTGATGTAAGCTAAATAATCTTCTCTATTAAATAATTGCCTTCCTAGTTGACTCTGATTAGAGACAAACTTCAATTTTCTTCCACTAAATTCCAAGAGACATTTGTACAATTCTTTGAGATGCAATAGGAAAGTGAGTGAACATTTCTATTAATTAAAGTGTATGCTTTTCTTGAATGTGCGTCAAACATCATCTTAGAGTTGGCAGGTGAAGTCAAGAAAAGGAAGAGGATCTATTCATAGTTTCTCTTTAGAGCTTAATGAAGTTTTCTTGCCATTTTCCTCACAGCTTCATAGAAGTGGACTACTGGTGAAGAGATCTGTGGTCCTGCTCTACAACCTCCTCACTAAATAAAGCTAATGGAGTAGAAAAATGATATTGATAAAACTATCCTGCATTTATAAGTATACTTTATCAGATGGAAACTGTTTAGTGTTTGTGTTTAATGTGATCTGACCTCAATCATCTATTCTTGGTTTCCAAATACCAAATGAGTGACTTGTTATTTAGCCTCAATAAGCTGAAAAATAATCCCACTCTAAGTTCCCCATAATACTTCAGTACAGTGTACAAAGGCAAAACCAACAATAAACATTCTTTAATCTTAAGAAATAAAAGAATTATATGGATGTTTCAAAGCCTAATGCTGGAAAAATCATAAATAACTGTTTTGTATAACTTTATTATTGTAAATGTTTCACTCCCATTTCTTCAGATACAACATTTAACTAGGAAAAGACCTTTGCAAAATGATGTGTACATTGATGTATTAAAGTTAAAAGTTAATTCCAACTCTATAGGATTTATCAATTGAATCAAAACTGCTTTATAACAGAAGCTTTATCTGTTTTGCTATCTGCATATCTGCAAGAGCCAACAATAGTGGTTAACATTTTAGGTGCTCAAAAACATCCATATAGATTTCAAGAACAAAAATATTTTACTGCATGGCCCAGTTGTTAATTTGTTAATTTTACCGCTATTTGATCACCTTTTTCTAAATAAGAAAATCCTTTATTTTACTCTTTTAAATTTTATTTTAAAACCCTGTATTAATTTACAAACTAGAGAAGTATCTTTGATTCACATTATCTGAATTATGAATAAAAGAACTAGGATATGATAACTCATTTTCAAGAGCACTTCAACATACTTGCCCTTGACTTTCAATGGAGAATCAAACAGCTCACAAAAATGCCTGAGAGTTATCTTGTAACTCAGCCAGAGAACTACAAGGCCATATCAGTTAAACCTTGTTTTTTCTACCTAGTGATATTCCAAATAGGCACACAAAAAATTGCTGTGCAAAGTTAACAAAGCATTTCTATCAAAACATTGGATAGAAATCACTGAAAAACTATAAAATTCATTCAGAGCATCTTACTAAATATCTAACTGTAAAGTTGGTTAAAAGAAGGTAACACTTAAAAAATACTACCTCCAAAGAATTACAAAGGGATGACAGACGGAGCAATGTGTTTTTGTTATAAGTCACCCAAGGTTTTAAAATTTTCTCTAATCCACTGATTATTAACAGTAATTTAGATTTCTATTCTTGGACATTTTAATATGTTAAGGAGAAACAAAAATAAGTCACGTTAGATATGAATCAGTAAAAACATTCGAATGTATAAATTAACAGGTGATCATTTTATCAGGACTTTTCCTACTTCTTATCTTGTGGATAAAGATCATACTTCCTTTGCTGTTATATTTTTGAATTCACTTTTAAGAATAAACTAATAAATTTCATTTAAAACAATGTCAAGTATTCTTCAGAGGTATCTTTGTTAAGAATTGGCTCAAATCTGTCCCAAGATCAGTGTTGACCTAAAAATCCCAGATGAGTTCTACTGTGACACTTTAAAATTGCTATCTTCTGTGTTTATGGAATTTCTCCCAATATATTATACTGGACCTAAAATTTACATTGTGGCACAAACTCAACACAACAGAATAACTTAAATTTAAATAGGCATTAAAAAACAAACAAATACTTTGAGCCATAAGAGTTATCATTGGCAATATATTTATCACGTTATTGTTGGTTGGAAGGAAGTGGCCATGCACATGGTAGACTATAGAACATTTTCTTCATTATATGTTTTAAGATTATTGATGTTATATCTGTCAAGTGGATTGAGTCTGAAAGTATTTTATTTTATTTTATTTTTGGTGACAAGTATTGGAATGATCCATAATAAAAGTGACTACTATTTACTTAGCTTCTACTGTGTACCCCAAAGGATATACTGAAATTTCCATTTCATAGATGAGGTACATAAAGCTTAAGGTAATTGCTATTTGCTCAAGCTCCCAAAGTGACAAAATGGATCTCAAATTGAAACTGAGATCTATCTTACTCCATAACTTAGTATTTTAACCAGTGTGCTAGACATGGGTGTGGAGAACTAATGTAAGAATGCTAAGGAAGAAAACTATACCCCCACTGGAAAAGCAGTCATAATAAAAATACAAGTCAAAAATTATAGAAGAAAAATGATGAAGTCACTTGTAAATGAGAGCTATGAGAAAGTTCCAAAGTGATAGCAATGGAGATTTTAAATGATTCATTATTAATATACAATTGGCAAATATTGTTTTTGTCATTTCTCAATAATTATATTCTATGTTAATTATTAACTATACTTGTTCTAATAAACATTTTACAAAATCCAGAGGAGATATTTGTAGGATCTCTAGGGTCTAGGAAGGAGTGGAGTGTTGCAGGGTAGAGAAGGCATGAGGATTGATATTAATAACAGTGAAGAATGATTTGTGAAGAATTTCTGGAAATGGAAGGGCTGGACTGGGTACAATGAGTGCAGTAGAATATGCTGACATTTCTTCTATTTTAGACCTGAACTATGGAATTTAAAGCAACTTCACTAAGTAGTTGGCAGTTAGAGGGGCTGGGCCTACAGAAAATAAAATTTTAAAAATGTTCATATTTATAACTTTAAAAGATAAATGAATACACATATTTATATAATAGTATATTGTGTCTCAAAAATATATTCAACTTATTTGAAATCAATGTGTTCATTTTTTTGTAGGCTAATATAATTTTTAAAAGAAATTCATGGCCAATTGAAAAGAAACTATCTGCTTGCAGAGAGAAAGAGAAAGAGAGAGAATTCTCATAAATTTAATAAAGTACTCAAATAGTCTATTTCCCTATTTATCTAGAGTAATAAGTTAGAATTTCCTAACATAATTTATCTATGTAAATTTTTCCTTTGTATTTTCTGCTGGTTTTATGTATGTATTTTGATGCCATTTGGGATATTTGATACAAACAATTTCTGAAATTTTATCTTCTCTAAACCTTATAATCTTTCAGTAAAAGGATTTATATTTAGTACATAAACGTTTTAGTGCTCTATTTAAAGTTAGTAATTTTCATTCTATTGGGGGTAATGTGAATATCAATGTTACATATATTCAATTATATTCTTCTGATATGTGTTTTTTTTTTTAAATCTTAGTGGTCAGTTAACTTGATTAGATAATCTACAATCTTGACAAAGCCCTCAATGGATGACATCTCAGTTTTGTCCTTTAAGTCTTGCCTCTGAACTGCTTTCAGTTTTAGCCTGTGCTAAGCACGAACAAGGCCTTCAAAATTGAGTTAAATACACATGCATACAATCTAAACAAGGAAACTATCCATTCATGTCAAAAGAAAGAAGATAAAGGGAGGATTAAAATAAATAAACCTTACTCAGAATACAAACATAGCATTAAAACAAATTGTTATATCAACACATATTTAAAAAGAAGTAAGTATAGATTCATTCCTTTTATCTTAGGTATTTGTCCTCAATTTATATCTTTCAGTTTTTCTCTTTTTAGGAAATGCTAATTATGTAGTAAATATTCTTTGTTTTATCTAGCTATCATATTCTCTTTTATTGCTTTTATTTTTGTTTAGTGTGATTTTGGAAATTTTTTTTTCCATTATTAACTGTTTTCAGCATTTTTCCTATTGCTTCTATTGCACTTTTATAATAGCTTTACTATTTAAGTTGAATTTGTTTCCTGGACTCTTCCAGTTCTTCAACATATTCTGTTGCTTTATCTTTTTTTTTTTAATAATCATATCTCTTTTTCCATTTTTTTGTTTTTTTCCACTTTAATTTCTTTAAGAGAATGGAAAAACATTTATCTTAGTCTACTATGTTTCCTTTCATAATTCTTAATCCGATGCATATTATTAATCTTGTTATTTATTTTTATTTTATTATTTTATTTTACTTTTGCTATCTATACATAGAGTCTTTCAATTTATAACTCAACTTTGAGAAATTTCAGTCTAATCTTGATCTGCTATTTGCGCACACACACAAGAAATGCCTTTTACAAAATAATTAGGGAGTGAGGAGCATAGAAAAGAGAAGAGAAATGGGATGGCCAGCACCTTTTAATAAAAATGTGTTTTTTAGTATTTACTCTAAAACTTGAAAACATTTATCTGCAAAGATACATGCACTCTGATGTTCATAGCAGCATTCTTCACAGTGGCCAAGACATGGAAATAACTGAAGAGTCCATCGATAGATGATTAGATAAAGATGTGGTACAATTATACAACGGAATATTACACAGTCATAAGAAAAGATAAAATATTGCCATTTGCGAGGACATGGATGGATATTGATATTATTATGCTAAGCGAAATAAGTCAGACACAAAAAGTTGAGAACCAAATGATTTCACTCATATGTGGGCTATAAAATTAACAGTGACAAACATACATGACAAAAAACGACTCATGGACACAAACAATGGTTACCAAAGGGAAGGGGGGCAGTAGATAGGTGTAAAAGGTCAAATATCTGATGGTGGAAGGAAATTTAACTTTTGGTGGTGAACACACAAAGCAGCATGTATATGATGTATTATTGAATTGTACACTTGAAATTTATTTTTAATTAACTGATATTAACAAAAAATGTGTTTTTCTGATACATCATTATATTATCTACTTCTTTTTTTGTAATAACCAAATCATCTCTTAATTTTTAGAATTCTTCCTCAAAACTACTTAGAATATATCAAGAAAATTGATAAAGTGGCTTTAAAATATCTTGTTTTACAAATACTAATTTAATTTTATGTGCCAGGCACTAATCTAAGATCTTGACAACTGTCAATTCCTTTAATTTTCATCATCATTCTGTGAGTTAGTACATCTAATTTTTACAGTTATAGATGAAGATACAGATACAGTTATAGATGAAGATACAGATATTTTGACCAAGAGAAGTATCTTGGTCAAAATCTCAATTGGTAAGTGATGGAATCAAGACTTGAACCCAAACATTCTGGCTCTGAAGTTAGTGTTTTTAAACACTGTCATATCATCTATAAAACAATGTGTTATAAATAACATACTTGACATCCCTAGCTTGTTTATCACAACCAATTTGGCTATGTCCCATTGCCCTACATAAAGAGTCGCCTTTAGTTTTTTCTTTTGTTTTGTTTTGTTTTTAGGTATAAGCGAAGCTAGCCTGTTAGATGCTAGTTTTTCTCATTTTTCCAGCTTATTGGAATCATCCTTTCCAAGTACCCTTACAGAAGCTTCTTGGATACGCTAGTGTCTTATTCTCTCCTGTGGCAAAACATTTAATGTCCACTGAATATCCATGTGTTCTCTCACATTCCTCAAATGTTTTGTTGTGGAGCAGGGCCATTGGACTAGTTATGGCAAATATATTGTGAGAGGAATAATGTGTACCTCTTGCAGGTTATGGCAATGCAAACTTCCCACTCGACTCTCCAGTTTTGCCTTTCCTTTTTGCAATTATTCTGGGGGCCTCATGTTATTTCTGATGGACTCAACAATGGCAGCAGGTAGGCTGCTAAGTCACTGCACAGAGAAATACTGCCCTGGAGAATTCAGTATGTTAGACTTACAGTGAGAAATCAAAATTTTTTAGGAGCCATTGAGATTTTAGGGCAATCCCAGCATATTCTAGTTCATCCTGATTAATATGCCTGCTATGATTGCATCTTAGGAATACTTCCCAGAAACATGCTAAAATTAAAGGTAGCAAGAGCCATGTTTGGAAAACATATCTGAATCATTTACTTTAATAATTTACGTCTCCAAAGAAAATTTAATTCAATCCATGTAAATAAAGTAATATATTTTTTCTTCTAAATATTATAAAGTAAGAATTTCAGTTACCAAGGATACTAAGAGAGCTAGCTATTCTGATTAAATTTCTGATTAATGGAAGGACAATGAGAAACATCACTTGTTTTCAGTACTCGGCATTAAAAGCTTTTGCAAATACATGTATTGGCTTATCTAATTACTAAATATATCATGATTTTACCTTTGATCATTTATAGTCTAAAGTAGACCTGAGTTCACTATTTAATGGCTCAATTCAACCAAAATAATTGAGACTCCAAGCACAATTGGATAGTGCCAAACTTGTTAAAAATGTGTAATGCAGAGGACTCAATATACTAGACAACAAAAAAATTAAATAATCTATTGAGAACCATAACAAGTGCATAAAAAAACTGTAGTGAAAGAGTAGAGGAGAAAAGGAAAAAATTGGTTGTGATAACTGTTTTCATAAATTAGTTGATATTTGATTATATATATTTAAAAAAAATTTAATCTTGATTTTTGTTTATCTTGTTTTTATTTTTCTCTGTGAAAGTGGACTTTTTTCCTGGATGTTTTGAAAATAAATAATACATGTTCAAGTTGTTTCACAGTGCTATTTTTGAGAGAAAGTGCTGGTTAATGAAATTGAATGAATAGAATTTTTAATGCATACGCTGTTATTTGGCATTTTCGATTCTTCTACTTGCTTTATTTCACTTTTTTTCTTCTACGGTGTAGACCCCGCTTTGGTTTTTCCTAATTTGTACATTTACAATTTCTTTGTAAATGTACAAATTAGGAAAAACCAAAACCATGTTCTACTTTTAAAAAGTGCTAAGGTAAGAAAACACCCTTTTTCATTTTACAGGTGAGGAAAGTCACAACAAAAGATATTCAGTGAATTGCCCAAAATGTTCCAAGGGATTTTCCTCTGCATCACTGTACTAGGAGAGAATAAAAATATATTAGCTATTGTTACAGAATATTACCCAGGTCAAAACAAACCGAGAGCTTGAACTATAAAGTATTATAAAATAAATAGCAAAAGATGATGTAAATAATCTAATGTAAATTAAATATTAGAGAACCGTTTGTTCCATCTGGCCCATACAAAACTCACAATTTGACAACATTGGCAAAATTTGTTTGGTGTACAAAAGCACTTATGCACTGTAAGTCTAACATGAACATTTATATTACTTAGGATGATAGATCTGAAACTGTATATTGATGACTTTTCTCTTTCTGTTTTCCCTTCCCCCAAAACTACCCAGTTGAGTTGCTGATGCAAAAGTCTGGGCACATTTTAATGTAATAAAAAATGTAACACAAAGCCCACAAAGCCAGTAAATACCCTTTTTGTCTCTGATGCCTTTCAGGAAATTGAAGTAAATAGATTTAAAACTCTAACATTACAGACGATGAGATTAAAAAGCCATTAGTAGTCATAAGCCCATTAGAACTCCGGGCACCAAAAGACTGTTGCAGAGAAATTTGTTGACCAGATAAAAAAAAAAATATTGATATCATCCTTATTTTATTATTCAATAAAAGGTTTTATTGGATGCCTTGTTGTTAGTATTCTATTCCTTTCAGTAATGGGTGCTTTTAAACAAAAAGTTTGAGTGTTCTTCTCTTCAAAGACAAAAACAACAAAAGTGACCACTTGCTTCACTGATATAAGTGAAGCAGCACCATTTAACAGTCTGAATGGAGGTAAAAGCTTGGCTATTTTTAGTTTCCCTGTCAGCTTTCTTGGTCTTTTCTCTTGCTGCCTTGTTCCTTACCCATATTCTTCACAAACACTGCCTCCTTACAGCTGGAGCAATAAACATGTTTTCCAGTCTCCTAAAAAGAGAACTGTGTACTCCAGGAGATGACGGGGAAGAGAGAGTTTCTATTCTTATTGCCTCCTCTCAGAATATTATTTCAAAAATGGTTCCAAGTTGAAATGAAATAACTCTAAGCCTACTATCTAAGTACAGGACCAAAATGGGCAGTGATGGAGAGAGAGAGGGAGCAGGGGATACAGAAAAGGAAAACGTGCTGGTCAATATTTATGATCATCTAAGACACTGGTGGATTGAGATCATGAATTAAGTAAATGAAATATTTAAATTAGCAATTCATTCTTATTTGTGAAAGCTGTCTTTTGACATACTCATTACAATTCCAAATCTTTCTCTAAAATGGGATTGAATATATTTTATTATATTTCATGAAATAAAACTTTTATAAGTGAGTGTTTATGTAGCATAGTGTACTAATTTGCCACTCCTATCCCCATAGTCTTGAAAAAAAATGAGTGAAATACAGTTAACACAGAAAAAGGAATCATGCCATGATATGATTGGTAATTATTGTACTTGGCATAATTTTCTTTATTAATACTTCTCTTATATCACTGCACTTTTCAATTCTTTCTCACCATTTTACTTTAATTTATTAACATCTCACGTTGCTACATTTAGAGTTATTTCTTTATCATTTCAAATTCACTTTAGGTTATAAGCATTGCCATATTAAATACACAGGCTAGGGGACATTAAAAATTACTGAAATAACCTTGAGATTAGAAAAGAAGCATGACTTCTATTACATTATTAAAGCACTAATTGAAGATTGAAATTCTATCCTATCTTTCAACAACCTAAGTCAAAATTATCATTAAAGTAATCCAAACTGAGCTCAATCCAAACATTTCTTCGAATATTACATGACTATCTACTGATATCAAAGTAGGATAAAAAAATCAGAATGTGATTGGATGAAACTAGCAGATATCATTTTGTTTAAGTGTGAAGTGTCGTTAACTATATAGCTTAAGAATTTGAACTCCTTTAAATTTTCAGGGGAAAAAAAAAAAGTTTTACTTATTGTCTTATAACCGGGATAGCATCCTTAGAGGTAATCTAATCAAACTACTTTTTTGGATATCTTCTAAACAGAGAATGGCAGGAGTGATGCTACAGTGCTCAGTAAGCAACTAATGAGCTAGCTAAATCCTTGTATCTATCCCTGGATTAACATGAGGCCCAGAAACTAGGGACCCAGCATTTGTTAGTATGGGGACCTGAGACTCTTGGTTCTATCATACTCCACAGCCAATCAATTACAAATGTGCTAACCACACATGGGGTGTTAATTGGAGCTTGGCACCCCCTGGAGCATGACAAATTAATTCTCCACTAGTTAGAAATAAACAAAACCCAAAAGGGCTTTTATTAACTACTATGAATTTGGGACTCTTTAACCCTTTTTGGACTACTCTATTTACCAGAAGTTTAAATTAAATTAAATTATAAAAATATATCTGTATCTACTCTAGTGATACAAAATGCATTAAAGTAAAATTGTGGTTAATATGTGGTTCATATACTCTATTAATTGTGTTATGATTTATTTTCTTATTAATTACAAAGTCACTCCACATGTATTTTCTGTCTTTAAACATGCTGTCAGATAATCTAATTGGAAGGCAATGTTACATAATGGCTAAGAAGGCAAACAGATCTGGACTTAGATTTTCCAGATTTGAAAACCTTCTTAACTAATTATTCTATACATAACTTTGAAACTTCTAT
>NW_006433716.1:1702396-1748318 GCF_000325575.1 Pteropus alecto | reverse complement strand
TCCTCATATATAAAATGAATATTCAACATATTAGAATTGCGAAGATTAAATGTACACATATTGCTGAATATAAAATCTCTGCATATGGATCAGAGCAATTCATTGTGGAAATCATAGATTTTTTCAGAAAAACTAATTTATTTATGGTTGAGCAAAAATATTGCATTATAGGATTATGCATTTTTAAATATCCTTTCAACATTTGGCAGTACTGTGATTTCCTTTTGGTTAGGTTAGCACAATTATTAAGGTGACCCTTTTACATGTGCCAGAATAAATTACTTCTCTGTACAAGACTCTTTCTAATAGCTTTTCATCTCAACCAAAGTAAAAACCATAGTTTTTAAATAGCCTACGAGACTTTTTATTCTCTACCATTCTTTCCATCACTCATTCTCCTCTCACAGCTCATACTCACCTGTTTACTGATCCTCTGACCTTTCAAGGGAAATAAGCTCCTACCTCAGGATTTCAAATGTTTTGTTTTGCAATTTCTGCATGATTCACTTCTATACATCCTTAAAGTTTCTGCTCAAATGTCACTTAATCATAGAACTCTGCTGCCCTCCTTATATAACAGGAAATTCTCCATCTTGGATTTTATTTTTTTTCTATTTACTACCTTTAACAGGAATTTTTTTTTCATTTACTACCTTTAACAATTTCTGGTACATAGTAGAGATACACAGTTAGATTCAAATTTGGCTGACAATTACAGAATTCAAAATAATAATGAGTTGAACAAAACAGGAGTTTGTTTTGCACTCATGTAAAAGTCCCCCATAGGTGTTCCAGGGCTGATATGACTCTCCTGATGACATGGTTATGGGTTTCATAATTTCAAAGCCTTAAGCTTTAAGATGGATGCTTTAGCTTCAGCTCCAGCTCTCCAGTGGCCATGTCTATATTCCAACCAGCCGGAAGTAGGAAACATAAGAAGACCATTTAAGAACATTTTTCAAAAGTTACACACACCACTTCCAATATATACCATTGACTATTAATTTGTCATATAACCAAACTTAGCTGTAAAAGAGTTATAAAATAGAATATTCTGAGCAGTTAGATATATAGCTAAAATTCTATAGTTCTATTATTATAGAATATGAGGAGAATAGATATTGATGGTCAGCTAGCAGAACCTGGAACATTTCTAAGTAGATGTTTGTAGAAAAACTGTATAAAAATAACTTTAAATTCAATTTTGATTTCATAGATTGCAAAACCAGTTCATCGAAAACAAAATATCAATCATATGGAGATACAAAGGTGATGACTTTGAAAAAGTTGTTTTTTATTCTTAATAAACTTGTAAAAATGAATGTAGAATATTCATTAAAATATTTCACTTTTGATTTAGAAGAAAAACACTGTACATAAAACCTGGGTTTTAATCGCATGGGTTGAACTATTAGTTTTGTCACAGACTCAAAGAATAATGTTCAGTAATTCACTTAACTGCTCATTTTTCTTTTTGATCTATCCAATAAAGAGTAGAGGTTGTTAGCTTAATCAGGTAACCTAGAGATCGATAAATCCTAGTCTATTCAGTTCCATTACATTCTATATCTTAAATTTATTAGGTGTAAATTCTGCTTTTTAACAAACAACAACAAACTACTTAAAAACAATCTCACTTTCTCCTAAAAGAAAAAAACTAGGCTTCAATGTATTTTCCCTGTCAATTGCATTTTCTGCCTCTGAGCCTTCTCTGAGCTATTTCCCTAATCTGTGAGGCAAGGGATTCTGCCTGCCAGTTTCCTGAGCAGATCTAGGGGAAAATTAACACATCCACAGCTGAGCTCAAGCATTGCTGACATCTGGTTTACTCATTTTCACAGCACACTTGCACTGCACCCTATTGCCTTTTTCTTATGCACTGTTTTATCATGTGGCTCATTTCAAGAAAATGCATTTAACTTTTAGGTACTACTCTGTGGTATGAAGTGTGGCAAATAGGAAATAAAACAACCTTGAAAGTGCATTTCCTCATATATGCAGCTATAATAATCATTGAATATCAAACCTCAGAACTTATGATATGCTCTGTTTGGCAAAAGTTATGAGACCAGGGACAATGTTGATATCTAAAGAAACCAATCTCACATTGAAGAGAAGGAGAACAAAATACCAACAAATCATCTCTTTACATGGATTGAAGTTTATTGCTATCCCAGAAAGAGAATAAGCAATCACTTTTACACATTTATTTGTTTAATGGTGCTTTTCCTTTAATAGTAGGAAAGTGAAAACAAAGATTAAGGCTTTGGGTCTAATTTTGAATTGTGCCTTTAAAAAAGGATTTATTATATTTTTCTATGTTCTTATAATTCAATTGCCCCATTTATTAATAGAGAAAAACTCTTAAATGCAGACTCCAATTTAATTTAGAATATGTGATAAAGGAAATAATGCTAAGGATTGCTTTGATTCTGCGGATACAAGTTTAGCTAAGAACATTTATATTATAAACAAGATTTACATTACATTATAAACTGCACATTGGGAGACATAATGAACAAATTAAACTTCATCACTAACAGAAAATTGATGAAGAATATATTTCAATAAATAGTTCAATTTGAATTGTTCTATAAACTTAGTATTATTGAAACATGTATAAAAGTGTCTCTCAATTCAAAGTTTTATTAATTGTGATTTGTTATTCTATCAGTCATGAACAGTGCATTCTTGAATCTTCTATTTAAAAAATGATATATTTTCCAGTCCTATATTATTGATCTGTACCAGAATTCTAACTCATATAGTATCATTACATTCTTTTGGAAAAGTACGGGACATAGAGGGTAAATGTAATTATTACAGCACAATAGTTATGAGAAAAGTTATAATAAGAAATAGATTATTTTTGAAACCAAGAGATGATAATTAAAATACCTGAAAGGTATTTCACATTTGTCAATTTTCACTTGGAAAGGTATAATAAATATGTTCTTGCAACCAAAATCATCAGGTAGGAATGTGTAGGCATAGGTATGTTGAGGGTGAGATGTTAAACTGAATCAGATTCCCTGTGTAGTCATTAAGAAAGTTTGTGAAAAATAACTTAAATTTTATTACAAACCATTTTAGTTGTAAATTTGTATAGTTATGTAGTTAATAAAACTGTAGATTTTAGAGTACATTTTACTTTTTTATTAATAAATTTATTTAAAATCAAATTATATAAAAATTTTCAAAAAAATCATTAAAAATATTAGAATTATTTTAAAATAACTGATTAATTCATAAAATTCATAAAATTTTTAACAAAATTTGATTCTAAATCAAATTTCTTCTATATCATTTAACCAGGTTGCGTCCCACTGATGTATTCATTTGTATCTATGAAAGATGTTGTCATGTTTTGCCTCCATAAGAGACTGCCAGAAAAATCTTTTTATCAAAATATTAAATTTATTAGACCTAGTTCCTTAAGGAAGAATCCACCTTGAAAGTTGCTCAACAGTGCCTTAGAGGAAAAATATATATAGGTTTTTAAGTCCTGAACTGGATTACTTTAAGGTGGATCTTGCAAGGGAACTAGGGTTGGTGAAAATTTTTGACATAATAGCTTAAGATTGGTCAGCACAAGTCAAGGACCTTGAAGCATGTCCTGATGACCAAACTTTGTCTTGATAATTAGTTTATAGTTCTATCTTCTAAGAGCAAATATTTCCTAGACAAGCAGCTCAATTATTTTTGCTTCTTCCTAGTATTGTCTGTCATGGGAAACTATGCCTGTACTGTTGTTATTTAACACAGGGACAGGTAATTTTCTCAATTTAAGAGAATTCTATTTGTATGAGCACAAACAAACATTATTAATAAATAGTAGATATTGTTTTCACATTGATATTACTAAATTTAACCGTTACATCAAAAACATCCTATTTATGCCTACTTTGTCTTTTCAGTGGTATCTCTTTACTTACCCTTCAATTCCAACACAAGGGTGTCCTGATTTCTAACAGTATTATTATCAAAATAGATCAAAATAGAAAAATAGAAGAAAATTTAATTTTTAAAATTACTTATAATAAAAATTATAAAAGTAATAATAGTGATATTTTATGCAGATTATGTGATTTAACATTAAATCACGTTCTATTGTCCTGTTGTTATCTCCATTTAACATGCACTGATACCAAGGCAGACAAAAGTTAAATATTTTGAGAAGATCACCCACAGCTTGTGGACAGAATTTGACTTGAAAGTATGAACTTAGGCACTATGGTTAAAGGAAAATTTCTAGTTAAAATAATTTTAAGCAATATCGAGTAAATGTAAAAAAAAAGGCATCACAGATTTTGAGTGTGCAACTAGGTATTTCTATCCTTGACAAAATTACAAAGCTCTTCTTCTGAAGAAATGGAACTTATTATTTGGAATACTTGTAACATTTAGTGGCACAAAAGAATGAGATTTGGCTGGGATGTGACCTTCCATGTTCTGAATTTCAATTAACTCAGATTTTTTGACCAATGTCTCCTTCTTCTGCTCTTCTATACATATAATATGCAGCCTTTCTTATATTCTGCAAGGTATTTTGGGTCCCTCATTAGTTGTGTTTAATCTAGGCTATGGCTTTCTCCTCCCTGCATCCATTCTTACCATTCTTAAGTTGTTTTTCATGTTACCAATATAAAAAGATTGATATGTATTGACGTATCAAATTTTTTCTGGTTATCTTTCTATACTCTATGTTGCTTTATCTCAAATAGTCTTACAGTCTTTATTTCTGAGGGTTTATATTTAGTTTAGTAATTCCACTATATAATCATATATTTCGAATAGCAAGTCAGTTATCTGGGAAATGTGAATCAGAGGAAGTAGTACTTGGCCTCGCTGCTTCTCATTCTTTAGTGCCGGCCTACTTAAATCTTCACAATTTTCACCTCATATTTCTGATAGTTTGTGTTTTTGATTGTGGGAAAGACCACAGAATAATAGAAGATGACATAAATGGATAGACAATGGGGTGATCTGGAGAAAGTTAACAATCATGAAGTATGGAACTTCAGTTATTCGATATTCACTTATCTTGGACCTTTGAACACTAACATGTGTCAGTACTCCTTGTGTTCAAATGATGATTATAAAAGACCTTTAAACAAATAAACTTGTTGACTCTGAATTTGATTACACCCATCAGAGTGCCAAAATTAAGAGTTCTATTATAATCTTAATATACAACTTCTACTTTCAAATGAGAGTGTGAGAAACTCCATGGACTCATTCCCTAGCAAAACAAACAAGACTGGTGATATTACTTTAAAAATAATTTAATGTCTTTAGAGATTATCCTAAGAGCATACAACAAATGCAAAACATTTATCTAGGAAAATATATAGCTACAAAAGGTCCTCCTGTTTTCAGAACAAATTTAAAAGGCTTGCCTCAAAAACTACCCCTAAAAAGAGTCCCAAATTTAATTGGATCAACATTTGGAATAAAGTATTCTCCAAAGTATTATCAGCAATTATAGAGAAATCATTTGTCATTAGTGAAAACTTACAGCCATATATGATACCAGCAGAGGCAAGCAGCTTCATCAAGAGATTTGGGAATTATACTGTTATCCAAAAGTAACTGTGCACATGTCCGAAGCTGAGCCATTGAAAAGTAAGATAACAAGCTTCACATGAGAAACAGATTTTGCAAAAATAATCCAGCCAAATTACTAAATAAATAAATATGAAATAACAAAAACAAACTCTGAGGTAAGATGGGGATCAGTACTCAGAGTTGCTACACTATGTTATCTAAAATGTCTACTTTTTTCACAAAAAAATTGAAAAATGTAAAAGCATAGACAATGGGACCAATACAGAAGGAGAAAAAAAAGGCAACAGATTCTACATGGAAAAGAACCCATATGTTGGATTTAACTTAAGACAAAATAGATTTTACAACAAAAATATGTTACTAGAAATAAAATATATTACGAGAAATATAATTTTATAATACTAAAAGAGTCAATCTAGCAGGAAGACATCACAATTGTAAATACATATGCACCTAACAACAGAGCTCTAAATTACATGAAACATGATTTTACAAAATCGAAGTGAGAAATGGATAATTCAATTATAGTTGGAGAATTCAATATTTCACTTTCAAATGGATAGAATTACTATGCAAAAGACTGAGGAAATAATTTATTTTGACAGCACTATAAAGAAACTGCTTTAACATCTGAAAATCAATCAATTCAATATACTATATTGATGAAATAAATTATAAAACTACATGATCATATCAAAAGATACAGAAACAGTATTTGACAAAATTCAACACATCTTCATTATACAAACATGAAACTAACTAGGGTTAGAGGAGAACACCCTTAACCTTATAAAAGAAATCCACAAAGCACACTCAGCTAATATACTTAATGAGAAAAAAGTGAATGCTTTCTCCTTAAGATCAGGAACATGACAAGATGTATGCTCTCACAATTTCTATAATGTTGTATCAGAAGTTCTTGTCAAGCAAGGCAGTTTGGCAAGAAAATAAAATAAAATGTATGCAGATTATAAAGAAATAAATAAAAGGACTTCCATCTGTAGATGCATCATCTTGCATGTAGGAAATCCTCTAAAATGAACTATGTGACCTAATAAACAAGTTCACATAGGTTGCAAGATTTAAGATTAATATAAAAAAGCCAGTTGCATGTCTACACGTTAAGAAAAATGATTTCATTTGTAATAGTATCAAAAAGAATAAAGTCTCAGACATATTTAATAAAAGAAGTATAAAACTTATACTCTGAAAAATACAAACCATTGTTGTAAGAAGTAAGAGATCTAAATAAATTTATGGGCATCTTATATTCAGGAATTGGAAGACTAAATATTGATAAGATGTGATTATCGAATTACAGAGTCAATATTTTATCCCCAATTTCATCCGAATTGTTTTTTTTTCCTTTCAGAAATTGACAAGCTGATTCTAAAAGTAATATAGAAATTCAAGGGCAAAGAACAGGAAAAACTATCTGAAAAAAGAACAAAGTTGGAAGACTCACAGTCTCTGATTTCAAAATTTATTGCAAAGATACTGCAATCAGGACAGTAGAGTATTACCATAAGGAAAGAAATATAAATCAACAGAATTGAATTTAGAGTCCAGAAATAAACCCTGTCAATTATGGTAGAGTTTTGAAAAACTTATTATAAGAATTCAATGATAAAAGAATAGGATTTTTTTGTTTGATTTTTTAATAAATGGACCTGGACAACTGGATAGTCAAGTGAAAGAATAAAGTTGAACCCCTATTCCATACCATATTAAAAATTAACTCAAAATGGATCAAATATTCAAATGTAATTTAAATCTAATAGAAGAAAATGTTTTCTTAGAAATGGCGACAAAAGCACAAGCAATAAAAGACAAAAACTTGGACTTGATTAAAATGAAAACTTTTGTGCTCTAATAATACCATCAAGAAAGTGAAAAGACAACCCCAGGAGTAAGATAAAATATTTGCAAATTACATATTTGATAAAAGACTTGTATCTAGAATACATAAACTCTTATAACTCAATAATATCACCAGGGCAAATAACACCATTTAAAAATGAGCAAATCATCTGAATAAACATTAACCAAAAATGATATGCAAATATCTATTAACTACATTAAAAGATTTTCAGCATCATTAACTATAAGGGAAATGAAAATCCAAACACGACAAGGTATTCATTCATACCTACACAGGTGGGTATAGTCAATATGAAAGAATATAACAATTGTTGATAAGAATGGGAAAAATTAGAACTCTCATACATTGCTGGTGTCATTGTAAATGATATATGCCTTTGGAAAACATTCTAGCCATTCCTCAAGAGATAAAACACGGAGTCTTCATATGACCCAGTAATTCTGCTAGATATACCCAAAAGAAATGAAAACATATGTCCACACACAATCTTATAAATCGATGTTCATAGCAGCATTATTCTTAATAACTCCAAAGTAAAAACAGTCCAAAAGTTCATGAACTAATGGATAAATAAAGCATAGTCTATCTATTAAATAGAATATTGTTTATTAATAAAATAAAGGAATAAAGTACTGATAGATGCTGTAAAATGAATAAGCCCTGAAAATATCATTCTATATCTAAGAAGCTAGTCACAATTACCACCTATTGGATTATTACACTCATATCAAATGTTCAGAATAGGCAAATCTATAGAGACAGAAGGTAGAGTAGAAGTTACCTAGTTCTCAGGGCAGGGGAAGAAATGAACTAAAGAGAAACAGAGAGTATTGTTAATGTTTCCTTTTTTATTTTTTCTGCAATGATACAAGTATACTAAAATTCGTAGTGATGATTGTGCAACTCTGTGAATATAATAAAAACTATTAAATAGTACAATTTAAATTGGTAAGTTGTATTATGTGAATTATATACTAATAAAGCTGCTATAAAATATCCATTTTGCTCATTTTTTATATTTTTTACATTATATACAGTTAGTAATATATATGCTAATATGTGAGCAAAAGTAAATAAATGAATATATTTATGTGTGAGGGGAAGTAAAATGTACAGTATGTAGGTCTTCAAATGGTATTTGGACTCCTGAAAGGAATGCATTCCTTTATATAAATGAACATTCAATTTCCTGAAAAGATTTATTCATTTTAACTTATTGTAGAATCAGTGCCTGCTAAGTGAAATGTTCATGCTTCTAGATTTCTGATGGTTAGCAATGAAAATATATGTGAATGTACTGAAATATCTGTGAATAAACTAGTACTTATCATTAAGACTGACAAACCCATGGGGAAGGACAGTAAGAAGTAAGAGTAAAATTCCATGAGATTTTAGAATTTCCTTAAGGAGATATTAACTTTGAATAAAACATGAACACTTTGGTCCCCTGGTTTTTAAACAAATGGTTGCTTAATTGAATATGTGTCCTAAAGCACTGTGGTGATCAGCTCACTTCCATAATATTATTAAGACTTTGCTTCAAGCATATGCATTTAGATACATATTTTGGCGTTTTGCAATATGTACATATTGCATAATTAAATGGTATGAAATATCCAGAAAAAAACATAACAAATCCAAACAGTGTCTTGAAAAATAAAGTTATGACAAGCATCTTCATTAGGAGTAATATATAATATATATGAAAAAACTGAGCTCATTTATAATATTAGTATTTACAAGAATTATATTTGTTTCCTACAGGAAAGTTATATGTACGCATTTCCCTTTTCATTCATTACTGCTGAATTGATAATTGTTTTTCCAAATGTCACAACTGTAAGAAAATATTTCAAAATGTTCTAACCATGAATATTAAATTCACCTCCTACTTTTTGGGAATTTGGACTTCATAGCCTATAATTATGAAACCTGGTCTTTCCACATCCTTTTCACTTTTTACACCAGTGTCAGGCAACAACAGGTCATCTAATTTTGACATCTTGAATGGGTTTGAATATCTAAATAGACAGATATTCTGATATTGTTCAGAATCTTCTCCAAGATTGTCTTCATTTCTAGTTTACTTTTGTGAATTTTTCCTAAAGCAAGAAAGCTAAAGTCAAGAAAAACGTTCAGTGAAAGAACATAAATCTGGGATTTCACTTTCTGCTTTTGATACAATAGGAAAAAAAACTACCTTTTTTCAGTAAATATATTTTAATATCGAAACATTTTATTTTTCATCTGGCAGATTGGGCAGAGAATGGTAATAAATCTCTGATACTGCAAACAATGTTCTGATTCAATCCCACCCAAAACAATTGTATTATTTTATGTTCCAAAGGGATTTAACTCTAATCACTGGAAGTAAGGCCTGAAAGGTCGGACACAATCTAATCCCCCTGAACTCTTGAAGGCTCTCCTCCTACTGAAGAAGAGCTGCAGAGGAAGGTGTCAGAATTAATCAGGAATGGGACCGCAGAGGCAAGCAAGAGATGGTCCAAATAAAAGTGGAGGAGAGGAAGAAAGAAAAATAAACAGTAAGCAGTTTACCATAATTTTTAACACTACCCTAAAATAACAGAAGGGGGAGCTCTGGGAAGTTAGAAATGTCTGAGACAAGCTTTTTTTCTTTTACATTTGGGAAAACTAAATTCAAATAGAAATATATAACAGAAAAGTATCAAGGTTAAATTCCATAGACAATTATTTTAGAAAAAAATATATAAAGCATTATAGCATTCTTATAGATACTGAAAGTATTGACATGCAAAGGAAAAACTAAATAAAGAACCCAGATTTCAAAATACTATTTCAAAACAAGTCAGATATTAAGAAAATGTGCAAAAAAAAGAAAGAACAATATAAACGGAACTAGAAAAATTCAAGAATAAAGTAACAGAATTTAAAACAAAATTAGAAATAATATCAAAATAAATAACTTTAAAATTGAACGCTAAATTTGAAAAAAAACACATGATGACATAAACATAATAAAAAAACATCTTAAGAGAAGTAGATGTAGAAAATGAAAAAAAATTAATTTAAAATAACAAAGTGATAAAAAGGATTTAAGAGAAAGTAATTAAGTACTGAAGATTGATAAAGAGGATTGAGCATATCGGTATTAGAGTTCCTAAAGAACCTAAGGAAAGTATCAGAGAAAATTATAAAAATGTACATTTCAAGGAATTTTTTTAAGTTAAATTATATTAAAAGATTCATTGCACATCTAAAAATATTGACAATAATGATCAGCAAGACCTAATCTAGTAAAATTATAGTACTTAAAAGAAAATGAAGAAAAAAATTAAGCATGTGATTTGGAAAGGAAATAAAATTAAATTACCATCAGACTTTTCATTAGTAATTTTTATGTAGAAACATAGAGTAACATACTTAAGCTATTCAAGGAAATAACATGTGAACCATGAGTTTTATATCCAGGAATATTGACCATCAAGCATAAAGGACTGTAAAACTAATATCGACCAGCGAAAACTCAGAGAATATAGTTCTTGTGAGACCCTCCTAAAGATTTTACTCAAGAACAAACTTCAAGAAATTAAAATGACTAGAGAGACACAGAAATAAGGGAGAAGTGATGAGCACTAAATATGCAGTTTTTATAGAACCAAAACTAAATAGAATTAAAAGGGGGAGAATTAAAGCACTTATCTGATCTGACAATTTAGATACAATTTAATGATACAATACAGTAAAAATAATTGGTGATAACAGTATTAATATTGTTAGCTTAAAACAATTATATATAAAAATGCTGAAAATATGTAATTAGGGGTTATTTTAATTTTATCATCCCTATTGTTCTACAAAACTAGAATTCAAAGTATGGAATTAAGGAGATTCACATGTAAAATAGAAGATTATATATATATGTATATATATGTATATATACATATATATATGTGTATATATATAGATATAAAACCCTGTAACTCCACATATAGAATAGAAACGTCAATGAAAACATGAGGTATTTTCCCTTTAAATATTTATACATGGCATATTTATATACGTGCCCACACATTATTCTTAATTAGTATGTATTCCTAGTATATATCTTTAGCTCTGTTATTTAAAAACATCTTAGAAATGATGACCGACACAGTAGCTATTTGCTTTCCTAGCACTACAACAATCCTGATTTATCATGTCCCATTAGAAGAAACCAGAGCTTTATGGAAGAATGACTGATTGCCATTCTGGGGCAGAAAGTATACAAGATGAGCCTGAAACATCATGACATATCAGTTATCAAGAAAACTTTCCAAGGAAATAAAAAGACTTAGGCACTTTCTCCCTCTGACCCCCTTCCCCCCAAAATATACACATATATACATATATATAGCATTACTAAATATAAATATTAGAAACTGAATATTTTAACCATGTATTGAGGTAAAACGCATAGTACGTAAAGGAAGAACTTAAGTTTAGACAAAATTTCCACAATAATTAACATATCCTTGTTCGTAATTTCCTTGAGAATCAATTTTTGTGATTCAATGCTAGCTAATCTCACTAAATATAAGAAAAGTTTTGTTTCCTGAGCCAACTTTAAAGAGGATGCTTAAATAATTAAGAGATACAGTCATGGCTTGCACACTGTATGCTCAATAAACACATCGATTTTTATACCATCTCTAAGTAAGTTGGTTATAAGATCATTCTGAAAAAGTCAGTGTTTTCTGTTTTACTTTTTTAATTTGGATTATGCATCAAAGAAGTTTTGCATACCTAATACAGGTAATAGGATTTTGATATATTGTAAGAGAAAATTCTAAAAAATTATCTAATGAAGCATCAATAGAAAATAGGTAGATGTTTGTGATTTATAGAATTATACTACAAAAAAAGACTTCCCTACAGATTAACTATCATATCCAAATCTTAATAAATAATTGATACAGTTAATATAATATAGCTTTAGTCATAAAAGAAAGCATAAATATTCATCTGTTATATATCTATAACAAATTATTGCACATCAATAAGCAACCTCTTAGTGTCATAGTGACATTCAATGTGATGCAAAATTTTAAATGGACTTGGCCAATAAATAACTACCACTCCTACTCCTCACAACTCATTCAATTACTGGAAACATGGATTTCTACTATTCTTATTTTGCAAAAACATCAAAATTATTTTTTATTAATTATCATGCATTTACTTATCTTAGATTCAAATTTAACTGGCTTATTTAAAAAAGAATATTATAGTAGCATTACTAGAATTCAGATTTTAAGCAAAAACAGTTCAGAAATTATGACTTCCTTAAGGGATTGATTAATGTATAAATAGTAATTTTTAAATATTATAATAATCTGGAAAGAAACACAAATCTAATTTATAATGGATTGCATCATCGATCACTGATTACTCTGGAAAAATTACTTTCTAACTTGTTGGCAATGTCACTGCTTTACAGATTTGATGTCTCCTTTAGTAATCTTCTTGATAACTAGGTCAACATTTGCTTATTTCTAACTACACTTGTATCAGTTTACTTTGTATGCCATAATTCCCTTTTAACCCTTTTGTTTTCACAATGCTAAAGGGAAAACTCTCCCTACTGAAATGTCAGATAATTTAAGAATGAGAGAAGTAGATTGACTTGCTGACACCTTCCTTAAGAAACAATTTTTCATTATTTATTTTGAAGCATCTTAGTAAGAAACTGTTCATTATTAGTCTTGAAGCATTGCCAAATACTAGATATTTGTGACACCCATTCAAATGTAGAAAGACGTACTGAAAAGTTCAAACTATATTATCCCAGACCATACTAATCTCAAACTAGTATTTTCTGAATTGTATATTTAAATTTGAAAAATCCAGTCTCATTTACTTAATACAAATCCTCTTGCATTTGATACATTGAACATAGGAGAAATACAAGAAATCTGTTGTGTCAGAGATGTGTCAGTTCTAGTATGTTACAAATGGTCATATTCATTTCCACCTGGAAACTGGAGCCACGACTTGGACTTAAAGAGTAGAAAATGATAGATTCATAAAATTGGAGCTCCTGAAGTGATATCCTCTGAGTAATTGTTGGACCAGAAGAAAAAGTATCCTGCTAATACAGGTACAATACATTAACACTTGTCTGCACATGAATCTGGGATGTGAGTGAAAAGGTGTTTTTCCTGAAAAATCTTAGTTAAAGCCTGAGCTTTCATGGCTAGGTATATTAAATGTATATGACCCTTGGTTTTAAAACAAACAAAAAGAAAATTATAATAAAAATTAGTCCAAGACCCATTTTATATGGACACCCAACATATATTTAAGCAATGTCATTATGGAACAAAAATGGTGAAACTAACATTTAGTTCCTGTCTAACATCTAGTTTCCTGTCTGCCATGAAGCAGATCATATACATGACCAGAAGATTTAAGTATTATGTTTACAACTTGAAATGAGCCAGGATGTTGGGTTTTCAGGGGTTTTTATCTTGGTTTTATTTTTAGGTATATATAAAATGTATGCTACGTATGTGAATGTATACTTGTTTTATTGTTCATTCGTTTGGTTATTTATTTAATAATTAAAATACTTTTTTCATCAAAATTGTGTTATAAATGTAATTCAATGAAAATGGTTGACTGTTGTAAAAACTCAAACTAGAAATTCAGCCAATTAGTTCTAAATGATTGACTGCTTTGCAATATGATTTTTGTAAGGAAGGGCAAAAAACCTTTATCAGGAATCACAGATTTCTATGATTTTTTTTCCCCTTCATTATGTGGTATCTATAATTTTCTAGAGTTTTAAGCTAGAGCTTACTCTGGGCAGTAGACTCAAGGAGTGAAATTCAAACAGAGGCCAGCTGCCTTGATGCATTGAGAAGATGTTGATAGCAATGTGTATTTAATTTCAAATTCACATTGTTTAGTGCTGTAATATAAGAAAGCTACTGACTTTGTATATCAATTTTATTTCCTGCAATCTTGCTATAATTGCTTATTAGTTCCTGGAGTTCTTTTATTGGTTTTCTGGATTTTCTGCGTATAAAATGATATCATCTGCAAATAAAGACAGGTATTTATTTCTTCACAATTTATTTTTTTTTTGTCTTACTATATTAACTATGACTTCCAGTATGATATTGAATAGGAGTGGTGAAAGTGGACATCCTTGTCTTATTCCTGATCTTAGTAAGAAATTCTCTAGTTCCTTACCATTAAGCATGATCTTAGCAATAGATTTTTTGTAGATGTTCTTTATCAAGTTGATGATGTTCCCCTCTATTCCTAGTTTGCTGAGAGGTTTTTTTTTTTACTATTAATGGATGATAAATTTTGTTAAATGTTTTTTTCTGCATCTATTGACATGATTATATTATTTTCCTTCTTTAGTCTGTTGATATGATGGATTACATTAATTAACTTTCAAATACTGAATGAGACTTGCATATCTGAGATAAATCTCACTTGGTTGTGTTGTATAATTCTTTTTATACATTGTTGGGTTCAATATTTGCTAATATTTTATTGAGGAATTTTGCATCTATATTCATGAGAATTATTGATCTGTAGTTCTCTTTTCTTGTCATGTCTTTGTCCAGTTTTGGCATTAAGATAATACTGGCTTTTAGAAAGTATTCATTCTCCTAATATTCTGGGAGAGGTTGTAGAAAATTGGTATAGTATAAGTTTTAATTGTGTGGTAGAATTCACTGTGAATACATCTGGACCTGGTACTTTCTGGTATGTAAGGTTATTAATTAATTCCATTTCTTTAATAAATATAAGACTATCAAGATTATATATTTCTCCTTGTGTGAAGTTTGGTAGATTGTGTCTTACAAGGATTTTATTTAATGTATCTAAGTCAAATTTGTGGAAATACAGTTGTTCATAATATTCTTTTATTATCCCTCATTGACTAAATGATCGATAATGATGATCTCTCTTTTATTTCTGATGTTATCAATTTGTAGCTTCTCTTTTTTTTCCTTAGTTTTTTTGGCTTGAAGTTCATAGATTTTGTGGATCTTTTCTAAGAACCAACTTTTGGTTTCGTTGATTTTCTTTATTGCTTTCCTGTTTCCAATTTCCTCGATTTCTTTTATAATTTTTATTAGTCATTTTCTTCTGCTTGCTTTGGATTATATAAAAAGTCATTTTAGAATTTCTTTCAATGTTTTTTTACTTTTTTCTTTCATTCTGAAATATTTGAAGTACACATAGATTTCTAGTTTGGGAGTTGTTTCTGCATTTTAAAATGCTATTTTATTATTTTTAAAAAAATTATTAAATTTGATGGGGTGACATTGGTTAATAAATTTATATGTTTCAAATGTACAATTCAATGATATGTCATCTGTATATTGCACTGTGTGTTTACCATCCAAAGTCAAATTTCCTTCCATCAAAGTAAGATGTCTTATCTTATTCCTTTGCCTTTGCTTTCATTAGTTTGACCTGCATGTGCCTAAGTGTGTTTTCTTTGTTGTCTTACTAGGTATTTTCAACTTATGAGTTGATAAATTTTTCAATTTTGAAATACTCTCAGTCATCGTCTTTTTAAATAGTTTTTCAATTATATATTCATTAGGACTTTTCAATATGTTCCACTTATTTCTTATGTATTGTCTTCATTTTCCACTTGTTTTTCTCTGTATTATTTGATTTGAACTTCTTATTGCCTTTCATCAATTCTGCCTTCTGCTAATACTGTTTGATATTATAGTAAAATACTTTATCATAATTTTAATCAGCATGGTAAATTTGATCCTAGCCAGATATATAAGGCAAAGAAAATAAAATAAAATTTATAAAGATGAAGAACAAAGATATGAAATTGACACTATTTACCAAAGATGTAATTATATGTATAAAGAAAATATAAATGACCCAATGGACATACTTTTCTAATTAAAAATGAATATATCAAGCTTTTTAATGCAAAATCATTATAGAAAACCAAGAGAAAGTTTTTTAAATGATGTTATTTTTTTCAGTGTTGGAAAACATCAAATGCCTATAAATAAATGTAACAAAATATGTGTAAAATTTCTACACTTATGAACATAAAAAATTATGAGTTTTAAAAAAACTAAATGTTTTCTTCGGTTTTTTGAAGATTTTAAAACTATTTTAAAATTATCTGTTCTATAAATTAATGAAAATCATATTTAAAATCTACAAAAGCTTGTACATTGTGTAAATCCACAACCTCATCTAAAATGTACATGGTAATTAAAAGTCTTAACAAAGAAAACTTGAAAAAGAAATACAAATCTGGAGAAATTAAATTTTTAGATATCAAAACCCAATATAAATATGTAGTAATTTAGAAGTTGTGATATTTGCTATAAGAACAGACAATAAACAATGGAACCTATATTGATGTCTTTTGATTAATGACTACAGCCATTTTGAAAAGGAGAAAATTATCTCTTAAATGGTTTTAGTTCAATTAGACATCCACATTTTTTAAAAAGGGAATAATAACCCTTGATAAATATCATCTGGAAAGTCAATTACAGATATATCATAGATTTAAAAGATAAAAGTATAAAAATACATTTTAGATGTAAACATATTTGTTACCTTTGAGCAGGCAAAGTTCCCTCAGCAAAATACAATGTGAAAGGATATTTAATAAATTAAATTTCATTAAGATTAAGTCCTGATATTAATTAAAATGCATCATTAAGAAGGTGAAAATCAAACCAAGTAGTGTGAGAAGATGTATTTAATGCAATATGTATATGTAGTAAAGACCTGTATCCAGATAATATAATGACCCCCACAAAATATTAAGAAAAAGGTAGGCAGGCCAATTAAAAATGTGCAGAAGGCTTGTACTGGCTCTTCAAATGAGAATTATGAAAATTTTCCAAAGGTCAATATGTATATTGAAATATTCAAATGCTTATTCATCAAAGAAATAAAAATTAGATACAACTACAAAGCCAATAGAATGGGCAAGATAAAAATGACACACAATACCAAAGATTATTAAAGGTATATAGATCAACGAAAATTTTCATGCACTTCTGTTGGGAGTGTAAGTTAGTAAAATCACCGTAAAATTTTGCTGCAATATCTACTAACATGGAACATACATTTGTTGAACCAATTGCCCTAAAGTATTTCCTTTTTATTCCAGAAATGTATGGACGTGCACATGTAAGAGGATGTTACTTGAAGCATTATTTATAATAACCAAACACTAGAAAAAATTAAAACATCCGTAATAGAACACATAAATAAACTATGGTATATTCAAAGAGCTTTGAACAAATTTCACAGAAAAGATTTAAATGATGTCAGTTATTACAGTATTAGAAAACATCGAACAACTATGAATAAATTTAGCAAAATACATTTTTAACATACAAAAATGGGTGAAATTCTAAGTATAATTTGAATAAAGTTAAAGATAAATGAGGATATATTACTCTATTTATATAAAATTTTAAAATAAGTAATACAAAATATAATGTTTTAAAATGTGTATTCAATTGGTGAAATTGTACAAAAAAGGAATATAGCATTTGTTACCTTTACCATCAAAATAGTGGTTGTAGCGAATGGGAAGGAAAGGAATTTTAATTGCAAAGAGTCATGCAGGGACCACATGAAACACTGACAATATTTTATTTCTTGATGCAGTTAGCATTCCTTTAGAATAATTTGTTAAAAGGTACATACCTTTTTGTGTACCTTATGCATATTACCTATTATATTTCGTAAGAAAGTTAATTTTTTTAAAAGCTAAAATGTATATGTGACTTCTTGAGAAGTCACATATACATTTAGATTAAGTGGCTATTCTGATTCTTAAAGGAAGATTGACAGGCTCTGTAAGAATGTCACAACGGGTCATGATAAGTAAATTACACCAATTTTAGTTTTGAAAATTTCATTTCTAACATAGGTCAGTTAAGGGGCTATTAACAAAGAAAACATTTTGATTTGAATAAAAACCACAAAATCTAAATGGCAGTTAAAATAAATAAGATAATTACATTTAAAATTGGAGACAAAAGCATGTTTTCTAAAGATATCTCATGTACAGAGATACTATGCTATGCTTTATTATCATTTGTTTATTATCGTTTTCACTAATTTAGGATTTTAAATATTTTTTACATATTAAATATATTTACAATTTACCTGAATATTTATTTAAATATATTTTAATCCTTTGAAAATTTCCTAACTGAAAGCGAGTTCATATTTTCTCTTAATGTGATATCTATCTGTTCAAATATCTGTACTATTTGAAGACCTGCTACAGTTAAACATTTAAGATTACCTTTTTTTATGGCCAGGTTATGCTATTGTGTAGTAAAGCAAGGAATGAATACATTACTTTTTTTTTTGGTAACACTTTGCACAGGTCCTTAAGATGTCACAGATTTAGCTAAAAGAACATATTTATCCTTAAATTAATAAATTAATGAGAATAGTACTGAAATATTTATTACTAAATTTTATACATGTCATAGTCTCTATCATTATATGATGAATGTCATTAAACAAAGGCCATTTTACTTAACTATTGCTTTTGGTGGCTTTCTCGATTGACTCCCTTCGTTTTTTAATACAATCATTTATGTTTTACAAAGATATTGGCTTATCTGTTAATATACTTCTTGAACTTATTTCGTCTTGGAACTTGAAAATTTATGAATGAAAGTACTAAATTGTGACAGTTTCAGATTACCATGGCTGTATGACTATTTTATACTAGGTAATACATCTTTACATCTTTAACTATCCTAATGTACTATCTAGGCATGCTTTTGTATCAACTGGTCATAAGAGTTAATGGTTTATTGGGAAATATACCTATAATTTCTCAAGGGTGCTCAGATGATTAACGTTAAAACAGATCAACTAAATTTACATAGATATATCTTAGGTAGCCAAATATATGTCTGAAAGCACATATTCTAAATCATGAATCTCAGCCAAATTCATGGAGCAGCTAGCTGTTGTTTTTTAATTTGAGGTTTATAAGATTGGGCATTGTAAAAAGAGAGAATTTTTAAGATTGTTTAGCTCTTATGGAAGTGTTTATTTGGCTTTAAAATCTAGTACATGTCAATTATGCATCTATCGACAGTTAAGAGTACTGAGATTTATTATGAAAGATGCTGTGCAATCAATTTTAAATTACAGGACACTAATATAATTAGGTTTTTAACACATAAAATTTGTAAGGAATATTTAGGCACTTAATCGAAATTTTAAAAGCCAGTGATAACAAGTTAATAATTGTGACAACTAATAGAGTATCTAAATAAATGTCACTTTTTTATTAATTGATATTTAATTTTCTGTAGCCTGCCTTGGTAAATGTTAATTAAATGCCAGAAAATTTCTTATAATTTTAACATATTAATAATCTTATAATTATGCATTTATTGCTTATATAATTATGAGTTAATTACACAGCTACTGGATTTACTGTACCTTTTATAGAGAGCTCAAGACTTTCCATTTTTCTCTATAGGTCAATAAACTTGATTGCCTGGTAACCACTGTTGATCATAGATCAAAAGCTGTTTGTGAATAAATATACATTGCTACACAACACAGTGAACATTATTACATAACAAACTAGAAAAAATAAAATAATGGAAATCTGCCATTATTACTTTTATTAATTTATTATTTACCTTAGAAAAATACATAAAATGTAACATGTAAAACAAGAGAATTGTTTCTCTCTCAGACCTTTCTAAAATGGTATTATAATGAGTATTTTCTTTCTTCAAAGTGCTTTCATATGTATAGACTAAATTTATGTATACAATAACCTTATAAAATTCAATTATCTTCATTTTTCTAATAAGAAAACTGGTTTAGAGATTAAGTGTCATTCCTACTACAACCCCATATTACTAGTGCTATACATACCGACCTTTATCACTCTCTACTCACTAGTATTTTCACTACTACTTCCTCCCAACTACCAATTTCTAATACAGGTAAATTGTCACTCCTTTTAAATCTCTACTTCAGATAGATAACTAAACATTATAGAAAGAAGAAAACACAAATATAGTAATTGGTTCTTCAACAAATCTATGCTTTTTAACTCAACTTTTCACCACTGTGGTCCAGTTTGATGATAAAGAGGTCATGCCTTATTCATCTTTGGATTTCTATCTGAAGCTGTATTATAGGACATGTAGTATTTGACACAAAAGTAAAAGTAAATTTAAAACTTTTAATCAAGTTAGGTTTATTTCTTATTTCTCTTGGTGGTTATAACAGAACATCAGCTTCCCTCAATTCTCAAATTTTAAGCCTGCTGCTCTCTTATCAGTGGAACAATTTTTTCTCTTAAAGAAAGATCTTCTACAACCAATCCCTCATATCTGCCTCTTATTCTCAAATTTCAACCCATTTTCTTTTAATTCTTTTTTACTACAAGAGGTGATCCTTTATGTTTTTAAATCCTTTATTTATGTTCTTGATTATCTCTATTTACATCTAGTATTTATAGCCAAACATTGTATAAAATGTACAAACAAAAAACATATATCATTAATTAAGCAATAAAATCACTTTTGTGTCAAAATCATTGAATATAGGAGAAATCTCATAATTATTGATTTTATACTTATAGAATATTTTTCAAATTTGGATTGAATTGTTTATAAAAGTAATTGCATGTTCTAAAATAAAGTAGCCATAACTCAGCACCATGTAGTTATCAATATATAATATTAGTCTTTTTCAACATATTATATCACAATGTAATGGAAGAAAAATGAACTGGGTATTATGATATCTAACACCCAAGTTGTGCACTTAGAAAATGCAGTAAATGAACTAGAAAGCTTTTGTGGCCTTTTCTAATTCTAGATTTAAAATTATAATATGTCCAGATCCACATGGCGTATTAAGATTAGAATTGATTATTAAATAAGCGACAATTGCTTCTTCCATATTTTCATTTTTGAATTTATAAAACAATGTTTTATTTCCATGTTCACTCAGGTTTTATCGGAGTCACTCTTGTATCACATAAAACAATTCTCACAATGCAAGAGACAGAATTTCACAGTAATCAGTGCAGAATTTGCTAGTCTGCCTGGTTTTCAATTTTCTTCATAATTTTATGTCAAAGTACTCAATACATTTTCTTAGTTCTCTTCAACATGCAAGTAGTATTCTAAACTAATACTACCTCCCTAATTTGAAAATTTATAACTTTGACCAAAATATTCTCTCTACCCATCTCTGAGTATTCAAATTATTCTCATTTATAAAGAATCAACCAAGTCTTATATTTTATCATCTTTATGACATGTTATCAGACAATTCTGGCCTTCACTGATCCCCTTCAATACTAACAACCTTTGCTACTTATCTTATGCATTTTTAATTTCCCAACTACATCATCTGCTCCCTCAGATTAATAACCATGACTGTTTCTGTTTTATCTCTCAGTCCCAAGCATTGTATTATGCATGTAGCAAGCAATAAGCATTGTTTGTTTTTTTGAATCTTGTACTAATGCAGCATTTTTTATTTTATGGTTCTTTGATGAAAGACAAAGAATTACCTGGAAACTTGTTGAAATATAGACTCCTTGGCCTTGCCCTGGATCTTCAAATCATGGAATGAGGCCCAATACTTTCTAGGAACCTCACTAATTCTAATGCAAATTACAGAATGAGGGCAAAGAAGTTTGGATATATATTTCTAGTACACGAACATTACTTCTCACTTTATTTTAATGTTGAAGAGCATCAAAGAGAAAGAATCTTGCAATTTATCATATGTTTTTAGAATCTTTAGATTAACATGATATTATTAGAGATAGTACATGTAATTCTGTTTCCACATATACTTTCTTCATGGATAACAAAAGAAAAATATGAAACACCAAATGAAAGATCTTTTGATGATCTCATAATTGGTATGTTTTAAAATCTGTTTGTATAATGAAGAAAATATTTTACATTTTGAACAGCAAATTAACTTTAAATCATTAAAACTATTTTTAAATATATTTTTAAAAGACTATTTAAAAAAAATTGGTGTGTCTCACCTTGTTCTCCCTAGAGACAAATATATATACATATATATTTTTTTAATTTCAAAAGTGGCAGAAACTCATATAAAATATAATTGAGGAGAAAATGAAATTATCCCATTTTCTTTCTATTGCTTTCTCATGGGTAAGAACCACAAATCATTCTGTGAATTTTATCAGGAAGAAAAATGTGTCTTAAAAGACTATATTGTTTAAGCTCCATTCTAGAATAAAAATTAAATTTTATGGAAAACCAATTTCTCAGAAGCTTGTCAGCTTAAAAATAATGTTTAAAAAAGCCCTAATCATTACTGTTAGTTTAACTCAACCACAGCTAATCAGTTTAGAGTGTCATGGATATACTTTACAGAGGAAGGTGGTCCATGGATATAAAGTCCAATTTTAATTTGTTGACTTTCGGTGTGTAAAGAGAGATAATATATTTTCCAGGTATGTATTTAATTTGTAATTTATATGTGTGCCATCTGAAAGCCACTGGTTAGTCTCATCATGGTAAAAAGGCACCGTTCCCATAGGACTGGACATCCATACACTGTAAATGAACAGCTGCACAGTGCACTGGTTTCCAAGGCTCACATTAGTACCACGCTAATCCATGTATATTTGCAAATTGTTATGATCAATGCTCAGAAATGGCATCAGATGCAGCTGCAGCAGTCTGAAAATATTTCAGACTTGTGATGGTTGGAACAACAACACAGAAATTATAATCATCTGACATCCATCACTACCGCTCCTTCACTTGATTAGACCAGTCAACAAATCCTGGGCAGGAAGACAGTGAAATAAGGAACAGCACAAGCCTCATCAAATAAGAAAATCTTTATCTTTTTCTCTGTTGCTCACCATTTCAAATTTCTACCATCTTCCTTTTAACGTTTCAAACAGTAGCCAATACATAAACAGTAAGAAGAAAATATATAATTTTTCAAAATATCCATTAATGTGCTACTTCTTAAGAAACAAATCAACAAGGAGCTTCTTAAAAAAAACAAAAAAACAATCTCATATAATGTGGGGTTACTAAATATTAGTCTGAATATGATTTTATTTTTAGTATAAACACATTTATCAGACTATTCTCTTTTCATCTCTCCCCAGCTTTGTTTTCTATTTTCTTCTTACTGGACGACTAAGTATTCTCAATGTACAGGATAGATAGAATTTTTTTTTTCAATGCTGCTGCTTTATCTCTTATCTCTTAATCCATATAAAATGGCTCAACAGTGCTCCATTGAAGGCTATCCTGAGCAATGATGTCTATGACTTCACTATACCAATTCAACCTAAGAATTTTTTAAGGCTCAGTTGTAACCTTACTTTTACTAGTTTTTCTTTAATCTCTCAGATAAGCTAAGAACCTTTGTAAGGTCCAACATCAAACAAAGTGCTTTTACTTACCATATGTTAAACAAATATTGTAGAAGGAACTAATGAATGAATATTTATATCTGATGAGGTGTTTTACACTATACTTTGTCGTTTCAAATTAAGGTTTAACTAGACAAAAAAATCCACATGTTCTAATATAAAGCATCCATTGTCTGACCTTTGCTTATCTGTTATACTGGTTGCAATCTCCACCATTTGCCACACCACATATCATGTAGAAATATCTTTAAATGGTAAGTGTAGTATTTTATGTCTTGTGCATTACGTTCTCCCTGTGAGAAGTCTATCCACTAATAATATATCTCAAATGACACTTTCTCCAGAAACCCATGTAAAGCATACAATTCAATTTTTTGGTAAAGTTACAGAGTTGGACAGCCATTACCAAAATCTAATATAGAGCATTTTCATCACTCTGGTTTGATTCTCTTAATTTCTTCCTGTAGAATTGTCTTGCCATCTGGTTTTACTTGCTTACTGCAATACATCTTTATTCTTACCTGCCTCTTTATATTGTATAATACTATACAAATTAGACATATGCATAAATAACCCCAATACCACAATTATATACATATTTCATTTAAATTTTTGGTCAATTAAGAGAAAGGAGAAGAAATATGTAATCACACTGTCTTTTTTTAACTACATACATAATTTCTTTTGCTAGCACTCTTGGTTTTCTCATGGGGCTTTGAATTTGTATCTGCTGTCCCTTGTTCTCTTTCACTATTTCTCGTAACATAGTTATGATAGCAACAAATTATCTTCATTTTATTTTTATTTTTGAAAGATTCTTGTTTTTATTTTACCTTCAGAACTTGGATCTTTGTTGTCCACAGCTTTCTGGCCTTTATTGTTTCTGATGAAAAGTTAGTGATTAATATTACTAGGTTTCCCTCATATGTAATGAGTTGTTTTTCTCTTTCTGCTTTCAAAATATGTTCTTCATCTTCAGTTTTCCACATTTAACTGGAGTTAATTACATTTCATCAAATTTGGAATATTTTTAGACGCTACTTTTTAAAATATATTTTCTGTTCTCTCTTTCCTCTCCTTTTGGTATCATGCATATGTTGGTGTTCTTAATGATTCCCTACATTTTCCGAGGCTCTGTTCATATTGCTTCATTCACTTTTATCTTTATTTTTTAGATCGATAATCTTTATAATCTATTTTCAGTTTTGCTGAATTTTCGTTTTTCCTGTGCAAATCTACTGGTAATCACATCTCGTTATTTTTTACTTTTAATCGTTCTAGAATTTTCATGTAGTTTTTCACTGTAATTTCTATTTCATTATTGATATTCACTCTATATTGATGTATTGTCATTGTGATTTCCTCTTTAAATGTAGTTTGCTTTAGTTCTTGGAACGAATTAATATCAGCTGCTTAGAAGTCTGCTAAGTCTAAAATCTGACTCTCATCAAAACAGTTTATATTTTATTTTATTTTTTTATGAGGTAAGCTTTCTAGAACTTTGCACATCTCATTTTTGGTTGAAAACTGTATCTTAAGATAATATGTTGTTAAAACTATGGAGATTGAGTCCCACCCACAAATACACATAGGGAGTAATTGTTTTTGTTGTTAGATTAGTCATTTGTCTATTTGTTTAGTGACTTTGTTGAACTTACTCTGTGACATTTATTATTCCTATAGTTTGAATTCTCTCATGCCACTGCTTAGATTTTTTTTGTTGTTGTTCTTATCTTTTACCCTGCTTACCAAGGGTCAACATAAGCCATTTATTCTTCAAAAACTGTGTATAAGCCTAAGCCCCTTACTCTTTATTGTTGCATATATGTGTGGCTTGTGCAATGTTAGCACAGTTATATTTTGGCAAACATTCATCTAAGAACTAATAGCTTGGAAGTTTCCATTCTTATTACCTCTGAGAGGACACAACCTTGGATATACATAAAGTTCTCCCAACTTCTGGGTATACATGTGATTTTATTTTTAAACAAATAAATTTCTTAGAAGTTGTTTTTTGGTTAGAATAGCTTAATGTACAGCCAACATTTGATCAGAGGTTGTAGTTAAATCTGCTGTGCCAGTTGTTTTCTGCCCTTTGTTAATGGATCTGTATGTGGCTTGGGAATTGTTTTCAAGTATACTTCTTTTCCTACCCTCAGACTGAGTGCAGCCTAATGAATGTGCACAATCTTTCTGATTGTCAAGGTTGAGAGATCTCAAGGGGGTTCTTCTTGTATCTTGTCTGATAACTCCCTTTTAAATTTCTGACTCCTCCATTGTCTTGCTTGTTGTTGTCAGTATTATGAAATTATCAGATTCTCTTAATTGCTCTCTCCAAGATCTTCATTGTTTTTGACAATGAAGGGAGCATCAGTACTGTTGGTAGTGCTTACTCAGAAGAGGGTTTCTGCAACATAGGGCTGGGGAGGACAAGATAACATTAGTGACCTTCTTCTCTTAGGGCAAAATCACAGCCATAGATTGGGAACCAGGGAGATAGAGCACTTGTTTTTTGCCACATTCACCAGAGTAGAGTTTCCATAGGCAGAGCTGGTGGATAATATGGGAATAGGCTGTGGTTTAAATGTCATGCTGTCTCTATTCTTACTAAGATTTATAATATTTTCTTGAGTGAATGTTCTTTACTTACTATATCCTTAGGACAGCATCCAGAGGCGCTATCTCTTTCTCTCTCTCTCTCTTTGTGTCTCTCTCTTTCTGTCTGTGTGTGTGTGTGTATGTGTGTTGTTTCCAGTTCTGACATATATATATATACACACACACACACATACACACAAATATATATATATAATATATATATATATTTGTGTGTGTGTGCTGTAATTGCAGTTAGATGTTGTTGTTGTTGTTGGCAATGTCATCAAGTTCCTCACTCCACCATTCTTGAAGTAAAAATAGGGTTAATTACAAGAATGTAATGCTTTATTAACATAATCATCATAGTAACATGCTAATTTTTAAAAATTATATGAGTAGATTATTAATTTAAAAAATGTAATGATAAAGATAGTCACTTGTTTAAAATTCATATTTAATTTTAATGGTTGTTTTAGGCTTTGTAAACACTTAAATAATCAACCCACCACTTTATTAGGTTTCATCTTTCATGTAAGTTTAGCAAAGAATATCTGTCCTTTTATTTTTGTCTTCTTTTGTATCATTATCATTTTCGTGATTCATTTAGACTGAGTCATCATTCTTAGAAGGAATAAAATATTCTTATTTCTTATATAATTTTATCAAATAATTCAGAAGCATATCAAAAAATAATATAACATAATCAAATGGAGCTTATTCCAGAAATATAAAGATTTATTTTTATTAATGTACCTATTAATGTAATTCACTATAGCAATAGACCAACAAACTTTAAAAGTGTATGATTATCTTCTTAGATTCTAAAAGCTCAGTGATGAGAAACACAATTTCTAAAAGTCTTATTCAAACACTTGCTTATAAAAATTATTTTGTAACCATAATTTGACTTTTCAAGAAACAACACAAATATCTCCTTTATCACTACAAACATTTAAACATCTTCTAAAAGTATGTAAAAGAAACAAGGGATAGAAATAAGACACGAGGAAGTAAATTTTTTTTTTATTGTAGATGATACTATTATTTACCTTGAATACCGAAGAGAATTAATCAAAACTACAAGTGATATGATAATTCAATAAGAGATGGTTAACGACAACCAGTAAAGTAATAAAATTAATTAAACATTTATTTATACAAGTTAAAAGAGAAAAATAAATTCCTAGGAATCAATAAAAAAATTACAAGATTTCATGAAAGATCAATTTTAAATGCTACTGAAGGTCACAAAAGAAGACTTGAAGAAACATAAAGGTATGGGTGTTTTTGGCTAAAGTTGCATGACAGTTAGAACTGAGCTCTAAACAGTGGGCGATTAGGTGACTTACTTAATTGAGTAGCCAGTCTGTTTGGGTGACCAGACATTCTCTCACCAAGACTGAGTGATTGGCTGACATCTCTACAAGTGAGTTAGTAGAATGCAGTCCTTGTTAGAGCAAATACAGTAAATGATCCATTTTATACACACACACACACATACATACATATATATATATATATATACACACACACACACATACATACATATATATGTATGTATGTATGTGTGTGTGTATATATTCACATTCTATACTATGAAGACATATTAAAATTTCAGAGAAAGCTATTTCCCTAAAAACTGAACTGCAGTGTGTAGTGTACATCTGGGTAATTTTTTTTAATATTATGATTGAGCTTCATAGAGATCCCAACAACAATAACTATCCACCCAAGAGTGTAATAATTGATGTAAAATAATTCTTAGAAGAAATAAAAATAAGGCACTGGTTGTCTTTTAGTTAAAGATAGTGTATATAGCTGAATCTTACAAATGAGTTTAGTGTGCGATATTTACTATGTTAAAAAAATTGACTTTGCTTGTTAGGTTAATTAACTGTATCTTTAAAAGATATTCATCTTTCGATATAAATAATGTCCGAAAATAGTGCTTCCGTGTTTTGGTAATGTTAATAAAGCATTTTCTTTTTCTGGAGTCCAGAATAGAAATGTTTCTGTGGTTCTGCTTTTACAGAGGAAATTTATTGTATTAGACCACAGCTGTAAATTTTCTCCCTCCGATCCTATAAATTTCTTCTAAATGTTTAATGGTTTATAACTGTAATTATTCTTGTGTGCCAACATTAAACTTTAAAAAGTTTAATTTGGAGACTATTCGGAGAAACTCATCTTTTTTACAGCCTCATAAATAGTTCTTTGATGAAATGAGCAGAGGCTCTGTGTCTGCCCGAGGTGAATACAAATGACACAACATAGACTATACTTATGGAGAAGAAACAAATGCATTGATGTCTAAAGTGATCAGCTGGTGCTCAATAACAATTGGGAGTGAGATATTCAAAGATGGGAAAAGACATGGTTCTCAAGCCTTTCATCTTTCTTCTTATCCTCCTCCTCATTTTTCTGAAAAATTTTAATATTCCCCAAAAGTTCTAATAAACAGAGGTTGCTATAGGGGTATCCACCACTGGAAATAGGAATTCCTAATTCAGAATCCATAGCTCATGTCTTCTATTTAGTCAACATATTTCAGTGTCACTTTTGAATATTGTCTGTCTAACGAAGAATGCAGAGCTATATTATATATTACATAATATATAATATTATATGTATAAGAATATAACTTCTTTGCAAGATTCAATTGCTATATCATACCATTTCAAGAACTGAGGTGAATGAGAACTTCTTTAGTTTCAAAATAGGCTATGAACATTAAGGATAGGTATTGTAAATTCTCAAGTGAACGATTATTCATAGAGTGTTTCAAATGTAAATTTATACACAGTAGTTCTTTCATGTTCAATTAAGGTAAATAATCAATTTTCTTTAATTGAATTCAAGGGAAAAGATTGAAAACTTCCTACCTACAAGTACATAGAAAGACATGCATACCTTAAAAAAGATTAGAGGTTCAGTTTTCATTTTGAAATTGTTAGATGATTTTGTTTAAATCTATACTTTACCACAAAACAATGCATTTTTCATTTTGCATAATTGTTTGAATTGAATAAATTTTCAAATACACTCATGCTATATTAACATCCTACCTTAGTCCAAAAAGTATTTAAGATGATAGATATTAAAATATGTATCTTAAATAATTATTTCTTCTGTATATGTAATATATGCATATATTTGTAGCATATACATTTTTTCTAATTTTAAAACTAATACATGATAAAAAATAAAATATAGAAAAATAGATTTAAGTACAACTAGAATCTGTTTTCCTTTCCAAAGTAATCTGTTTACTCTGTAGGCATAATTCACATATGAGGGTAATTGCTTAGCCCAGTTAGAACAGGGCAGACTTCTGACTCACAGAAATTTAAAAAAATAAATTTGTTTTGTTTTAAGCCACTCATTTTTTGGTCATTTATTATAGCAGCAAAAGGAAATTAATACAATAAGACTGCAACATAGGTATTATATTACATGTAAAGGTAAAATGTATGACAAATATAGCACAAGAGTTGGGAGGAGAGAAATGGAGGTATAGTACTGTAAAATTTATCATACACATAAAATAGTACAAAGTCATCTAAAGGTGGTTATGATAAATTAAGGTATCTATTATAAACCTTACTTAAACCACTAAAATAATAAAACAAAGAATTATAGATTACAAGCCAACAAAGAACATAAAGTAAAATCACAAAAAATATGTTAATCTAGAAGACATTAGACAAAAAGAGAAAGAGGCCCAAATGGATGAGATCAATAATAAACATAGAGCTAGGTGATAGATTTAAAGGTAAAAATGCCAATAATCACATTAAATGGAAATATACACCAATTAAAAGTCAGAGATTGACATACTGAATAAAACACTAAGATGTATTTGTATGCTGTGTACAATAAATGCACTTTAAATACAAATATACATATAAATTTAAAGAAAATGTATGAAAAAAGATATACTATGGTAACACTAATCATAAAATTTTGATTTATCATATTAATATCAGAGAAAGTAGATTATAGATCAAAGAATATTACCAGAAATAAAAATGTTACTTTAAATGATAAAAGATCAATCAATGAAGAGGTTATAACAACCTTAAAGATTTATGCTCATAACAGATCTTCAAAATACATAGAGGAAAAATGATAGAATCAAAACGAGAAAAAGCCAAATCCACAATTATAAGCACAGATTGTAATATTCTTCTCTCAATAACAGATAAACAAAGTAGACAGAAAATCAATAAGTATATAGAAGATTTTACCAATGCTATGAACAAAATTAACCTAATTGACATTTCTAGATTCTCAATCATCAACAGCAGAATACACATTCTTAACAAGGACACATGAAACATTTGCAAAGAGAGATCATACGTATGGGAAATAAAACAAGTCTCAATCGTTTACAAGGATTCAAGGCAGAAAAAGTACATTCTTCGACCACAGTGGAATTAAAAGATAAATCAATAACAAAAAGATCTCCAAACAATCCAAAAATACAGGAGCATCAAAATGAAAATTAGAAAGTATTCTGAACTGAATGAATATGAAAACATGATATAACAAAATTTGTGAGTGCTGTTAAAGCAGTATGTAGAAAGAAATGAATAGCAATAAGGCCTATCCTAATAAACAAAAAAAGCCTAAAATCAATGACCTCTGTTTTCATGCTAAGATACTACGAAGATAAAAGAAAATTAAATGCAAATTAGAAGAAAAAGAAAATGAAAATATAAAATCAATAAAATGGAAAATAAAAGAAAATCAATGAAACTGAAAACTTATTTGAGAATATCAATAAAAAAGGTAAATTTCCACTTGAAACTAATATAACTAACATGATATTGTATACTGACTATATTTAAATTAAAAAAAGATAAACTTATATAACCGAACTAATCAAAAAAATAAGAAAAGACAGACATTTCCAAAATCATGAATGAGAGAGGTGACATCACTATACATTCTACAAATAATAAAAGTTTAAGATAATAAATATTATGAACTATTTTATGTCAATAATTCTTACAATCTAGATAAAATGTACAGTTCCTTGAAAGACAAAAACTACTATACTATACTCAAAAAATTAATATCTTTAAATATCTATTAAAGAAATTGAAATTGTAATGAAAAACCTTTCTAAAAAAAAAAAAAAAAACTCCAGACCCAATGGATTTACTAGTGAATTCTACCAAACATTTAAGACAAGTATAATAGCAATTATACAAAACTCTTCCAGAAAAAGAAGAGAAGGGAATTCCCAACTAATTCTATGAGGCCATTATTACCCCGATATCACAACCAGAAAAATATATTAAAAAGAAATAAAGTAGTTTTTGTGAATATAGGTGCAAAAATTGTAAACAAAGTTTAGAAAAAGAAATCTAACACATAAAAAAATATGTACTACTCACGAACATGCAGGATTTGTCATAGGAATAAAAAGTTGATTTAGCATGCAAAATCAATTCAAATGTAATTCACCATATTTACATTTTTTTACAAAATAGGAAAACCATGTGATCATCTGAATAGACACAGGAAAAGTATTTGACAAAACTCAACATCCACTCAGATGAAAATTCCTCAAACTAAGAATAGTAGGGAACTTCATCAACCTGATAAAGGGCATCTACAAAAAAACCTACAGCTAACATTATACTTGGTGAGAAACTGAATTTTTTCTCTTTAAATAGGTAACAAGAAAAAGATATTTGCTCTTATCATTCTTATCCATTATTGTACTAGAAGTCCTGGTTCAGTGAAATAAAGAAAACAAAAGAAATTAAAGTCAGACAGATTGGAAAAGAAAAGAAATAACACTCCCTAATTTCAGATAAAGTGATTATGTAGAAAATCGCAAAAAATGTCACAAAACTAGTAAGTGAGTTTAGAGAGGTCACAGAATAATAGGTCAACACACAAAAATCAACTGTATCTCTATATACTAGCAATGAACAATTGAAAGCAATCATTTTTTCCTAAAAAATAATTTAATAGTTCTTTTAATAACTGGACACATTATGCTTTCTTTGAATTCTCTCTGTCATGTAATTGTTGATATTTTCCTGGCACACCTGATCAAAAAAAAGGGGGGTGGATTGTTTGATCTCTCAGACAGAAAGAGCCATTTCTTTAATGGAATTTAGTTGTGTCTACCCCGATACCCCTTGTTGGGGTTTTACTATCTAGCCATTTATATCAGTCTAAATCAAATCAAGAATTAGAAATTCCACAGTAGGTTAAACAGGGAATGTATAATATAACTATGAAACTCTGCTGAAGGAATGACTGTAAGTGTAAGGAAACTATATGGCACCTCAGGGATGAGTGTTAGTAACCAAGAAAGGACAGACTTGGAAGGGTTCCAGACTTTGTTGGAGAAGATTTAATTTGGCCTACTGGATAATAGAGGTTTACATTACTGGTTTGCCCAGGCCAGAGCTGTGCCAACGGGAATCAATATTGGTGTGCTGAGGGCAAAGCAGCTTGCTGAGAACACTGTAGAAAACACTGCCCCCGCTTAGGGGCCTGCTTAAGGAATCACTGTATATACAAACTATATATTTGTATATACAAAATATATACAAACTGTATATTTTCCAGACATAGTTAAAATGAGAAATTTAAAAAAAATAATAACTTTATCCATCTCTTTTCCCCAACACATTTACTGTGATCACTACTTCTGCTATATGCAAATTCTCATGACGATTTTCCCTTTTTTATATGATTTTTCCCTTTCTGTATGCAACCTCTTCTTTACCTTCTGTATTTCTTCATGACCTTGTCATCTCTTAATTTTTAAAACAGAATTATTAAGAAATAATTGACATAAAATAAACTGTACATATTTGAAGTGTACAATTTAATAAGTTTTGACATACGAGTAAATCTGGAAAATCATGACAATCAAGATAATGAGCATAATAATCACAACCCCCAAAGTCTGCATGTTCTACTGTACTCTCATTCTTTTTCCTCCTGCTCTTGCCACTCATCTGCAAGCAACCACAGATCAGCTTTCTGTCATCATAACATTTTCATTTAGTTCAATATACTTTCTGAATTTACTTGTGACTTCTTTGATGCACTGTTACTTAGTTTCTGATCTTTCTCTATTTTCCACAGATCTTTCTCTTATTGGTACATTATATCTTATATGTTTACTCATATTTATTAGTGCTCTTCATTTATTTGTGACATCATTTTCAAAATATCCCATCTCTGAAGATGTATCCTAACTCATATGTAATAATACAGCGGAACATTTGAAATTCAGTGAAAAGTCCAAGTAAAATATATATATAATAAATGATATAAATGTAGATGAATACAAAAATAGTTTAATGAAATTCCACATAACATTCATTTTAAAAGGAATTAATTTCATATAACATTCATTAATATAAGTTCACATAACACCCATCACAGACAATTAATCAGTAACCATGTGAATTATTAGTTGTTACGTAGGTCAGGCCCCCAAATATGTTTTAATAATGATCAGTTAATGATAAGCTGTGTCTTACATATATTTTAAAAATAATATGTTACTAACATGAGGTGTTTGTTGGGGATTTACAACTATATCCTGGACATATTCTACATTCATATATGTCTTTTAAGAAATCATTAAATTATTTAACCTCAATAATGATCCTATTAATTTCAATTTAATGCCTAGTTAATATGTTTAGGGCAAATTGTTAAGGCTATGACCATACAGATGAAATTAATTAAAGAACCAAAATAGTTATCTGAATAATTTCAGCCAAAAGTAAATTTTAATTTTTAAATTAACTAGGACAAATATCTTCTTGATTATATAGATTTAGATACATCTGTAATTCTTGGATATTTTTGTTTTCAAAAAATGTTTATGTATCATTAAAACTATAATGAATCTTGTCAGGGTAGCAAACTTTTTTTCACTTCTATATTCTTCATAATTCACCAACTAAAGTAATCAGGATATATAGATGTGATGTACGATATATTCTTAATAAAAATCACTTAACCTGAATTACAAACACTAAATGATATCCACGTAACATCAATTTTCATGGAATATGAGATTTTATAGTTTTATTACAAATTTTGTAAAATATTATGATACAATAATTTTCTAAATGTTTCTAATGTAAAACCAATTCAAGAGATTGCCCTAATTTTGTTTGTATTTGTATAAGAAATGAAGATTAGGCTACTAAATACTTTAAACTAAAATTGGCATTTTAGTTTAGTTTCTATATAGCATAGAAAGCATTTTTCTTGATTCATTATTTGACTTTAAAATCGCCAGTCGTATGTTAAAAGATAAACTGAGGCATATTAAAAATGCTAAGTTTATTTGAGCAAAAATTGACTCAAATCCAGCACTGCCAAACCAGAAGCAGTTACCAGTGCTCCTCAGGTAGGAACTAGGGAAAATACTTATACAGAGAAGGCGCAGAAGCGAAGATAGGAAATTATTTGATTGGCAATAGCTTAAAGCCTAGTTTAGTTGTTTGTGATTAGTTGTCCTTAGGTTTTGATTTCTTAACCTTGAGGCACTTACAGGCTTAGGTTTTGGTTTGCTTACATAAGCCATCAAAGCACTAGAGCCACTTCAGTCTAACGACTTCTTTGTTTAATTAATTTAAGGTATAATATTTACTTTATACATATTATGTAAGTACCACTCTTGGATGCTGAGTTATATTTGAAGATTAAAAGAGTAATCTCCTTTAAAAAAGTGTAAAAATATTTTCAGTCAAAAAGGGTGTGACATATATGCAAATGAACCTATAAATAAATACAAATATATTGTGATAAGTACCAAAAAAGTGCATAGATGAAAATATTGAGGTGTTCAGAGGAACAGGCAATTATTTCTAAAGGAAAAAATGAAGGGAGTTTTTGTAATAGTAATGGCATTTGAATATTTTCTGGACGAAATTTATAAATACAAAAATCGTCAAATAAAGAACTGGAAATATTCCAAAGAGTTAAGTTATAGGAATGGAAATACTTATTACAAGTCCAGGAAATAATGAGCTCTAAGTTTGACAAAAGTAGACTATGTAGGAAGGGAAACAGTGTGGGAAATAAGTTAGCAATTATCGGCATTGACTGGAACGGTGAGTGAATCGAAGGTCCATCTAAGGAATTTGGAGATTGGTGAAATATATCAAGATGAGTGTTTTGATTTTAATTTTTCAAAGAGCAAATCATATTCATTAACCCAAGTGTTTCCTTTGACTTTGCCTAACTCATATGTTATTTAAATAAGTTTAATATACTTTGGCAAGGAAAAAGATGAAATCCAGAATGTTTTTTCAGAAAACTAAATCTAAGACCAAGATGACCTCTGAGAGCACAACTATTTTGAAAAGATATGTTATGTCCAATTCAATAAAAAAATATATATTACGCTCTAAAAGTCTGTCTCCAATTATTTCCTAACTCCTCTTCCTACACAATTTTCACGATATCATTCACCTCGGATCCCCACTGTTTTCATAATGAAGCAGCTCCTCTAGTTATCATGAAAAGTGACCTATAATCTTACTGAAATTGATATGCCAGTGACTTAACATATAAATCACCACCTTAGAAGAGTAGAAAGAGACCCCATAAGTCACCCTAAGATTTAAATGCTAATGCCGAAATTTTGCCATCAATAAGTTCAGGTGGTACATTAGTTAGAACTCTGGTTTTAAAGTTGTATGAAATACAAAACAAATTAGCTTAGGTTGATATAACTGTACTATTAAGTGCAAGGTTAGCTTACGAGGCATTTTGATGAAAGCACTCCAACAATATCTCATAGACACAGTATTTTTTTCCCCTTTAAATCTCACGGTTCTCCTGATTCACTCCATACTCAGCAAGATTCCCTGTCTTTTCGAGACACTCATAACAGCTTTATATCTGACATATCTCAGTTCGAATCAGGTGGTAGAATGCATATTTCTTTCCCAGAAGTTCCATCAACAGTATTTTCTTGTTTCAATGGTTCTGATTAACTCAAGTGCCTGTCATGGTGAACACCTATTGGAATACTGAGATGGGCCTAGGACACCTGCTCCATTCCCCACCTGTAGGTACAAGTGTCTGCAAGTGAGAGAAAGGGTGTCCCTGTAGGAAAATTAGTGGTGCAGTTATCAGAAGAAGAGACAGAAAATGCTAAGTAAAAAGCAATGAAACAAACGTCACTTTTAACTGACCCCAATCTGATAGGTGGGAATTATTTTTTGTGTAACTTCATTACTTTTGCAACAAAACTTAAATGGTGTTTTGTCAAAATACGAAGTTGACTTTGATTAAAATTGCATGACTTATGAATTATTTGTGCTTTCAATAATAGTGTCAGGTGCTGGAAATTTATGTGGCAAGATAAAATATTCCTGAGACTTTTCTTTCAATTAAAAAAACTCTCATATCTTGTTTAGTGTCAAACCTCAGATTTCATGAAAGGCTATACCTATTATCCAACTTCATAATTCAAAATGAGTCCTTTTAATTTATCTTCCCCTTTTACTATTCTGCAACTGCGCTATCAAATGAGGCCAATTGACTCCTGGTAAAATTCCTGGACCCAGGTACTTCCTCTCATTATCAAAAGATTTCATTTTTTGCAGTGCATTTCTGAAAGCAGTCATTTGAAAAAATTAACTTTTCAAGAAGAACATTTACAAAAGTCTTGGGTGAATTTCTACAAGAGAAGATTTTATAATATTTATCTTGACTAAATGTTAAAAGCGCATCTAGTAAAAAATTGTGTACAAGATTCTGAACCAACTTATTTCTACCTTTCGTGCCCCCAAATGTGTGACCTCTCATCGCACAGAAAAATCCCACCGCATTATTAGTCAAAAAACTAGTGGAAAGAAAGTTTCACACCTGATTATGCAGAGCACAGAATGAATAGAGGAACAAACATTCTTCTAAATGTGGTCTAAGGATGATGGTAAAACTACCTAGGACTTCACACAATATTTAGTGAATTTAAACTGAATCTGTATGACTATGTTGTTTTTTGTTCATCTCACTTATGTTTCAGAGATATGCTAATATTTAGAATGTTTGGAAACATTATAATAATTTTTCAAATTCAGTTTGAAAGTTGATCTCCGATGATATTGTCACCTTTTATCTTTTATGCTACTCTTTTCTCCTGGGTCTGCTGCTTATATGACTGTTTGTTCAGAATCTGTTCTGGCTTGAAACCTCTCTTCTTCCTGCCTTTACCACAGTTATTTCAAGGACTCAGCTGATACTTTTGTCTCTAATCTTAATATTGGGGGCAAGGTGAAATTTCTCGTTTCCCTCTTTTTGTTCTTTTGGCTGGTCGAATAATTTAAATGACAAAACACAGATTAATAGGAGAAAATCAAATTTAATATGTACAAACGGGGAATATGTGCAAAGGAGAGATTCCAAGGACAGGCAAAATGAGGTATATATGTCTTTCTAGACTTAGTAGAAGAAGGTAGAGGTCTGGAACTTCAAAGAAAAGTAAAGCAATTCACAGGAAGATGCAAAGTTTTAATGTTTGGTAAACAAATGTTTGCTGGGCCATACAGAACAAGAAGACATGGAGAAAACATTGTTCGAAAGGGCTTTTCTAGGTTTTTACCTGTCTATCACACCTAATTCATATTATACTATAGTTTTCTATAGTGATAGCTCTCTTCCTGGAGCAGTTCCTCTATGTAAATTCATTTAGGATGTTAAGAAGAAAGGTCAAATGTTCTTCCTGAGTCTTTTGTTTCCTAAATTAACCAGCCTAAAATAATCTTCATGCCAAAGCTCTCCTACAATAGCTTCAACAATTCTTCTATGTGAGATTTTGTGATAAGGCACATAATAAATACTCAATAAAAGTCTTCTATATTGTATTTAAACTAAATGTAAGACTTCAGGGAAAAAAATAATCTATTCTGTCCTTTTATATGTATTTTTTTTTTCCTATGAGTCGTCAGTGGAAATCTTTTCCAGGTTCCAAACAATTTTTTTTTTTCAAATCTTAAAGCAATTAAAGAAAGATCAGTCAGTTTTACTCCCTAAAAGTTTTACTCTCCTAAAATTTTGCTGTTACAAATAACCATATTGTTAGATTCACTGAAGGAAGAATGCACAAAGTGAAAGGGGTTAAGCAAGGTTTATCCTAGCAGAGTGACAGACTGGCTGAGCCGAAGATGGCGTCAGCCCCGAATGTGAGGGCATCTGAAACTTATATGGGGCTTTAGGTGAGACTTTTGGCGGGAATATTTCGAGTAGGTAAATTGATGGGGAAGGGAAGAGAGGCCAGTGAGGAAGGAGGTGAGCACGTAGCATTGCCGATCTGGATGCAAGGTCCGCTTCCAACACGGAAGTAAGGGAAAAGTTAGATTCTCACACTGGGAGGTTGGGGGAGGGGGTAGGAATTGCTCCCTCCTGGACCTAACATGTATTTTTATATATGTATTTGCATACAAACATATATTAATAATGCACATTTACCTTTAGCAAAAATACATATAAAGTTGTACTTTTATCTTTCATCTTTTTTGAACAATATCTATGAGATATTGTTCAAAATTGATTATTAGCCACAGTCTTAAAAGTGGGGAAAAAAAGCTGTCAAAAAAGTTACATAAAATTTAAAATTGTTCCTTAGAGAAATCTCAAAGACACAAAACAATATTATATTCTTCCACAGAATATGTGCCTTATTTTCTGCTAAGCATCAAAAATGGGATAATAATTTCAATTAAAGGGGGGCAGAATTTTCACCCTCAAATATTCTTCTTTGGCATAATGATTATTTTAAGCTGATTAATTTAGGAAACAAAATCTATGAGATATTGTTCAAAATTGATTATTGGCCACAGTCTTAAAAGTGGGGAAAAAAGCTGTCAAAAAAGTTACATAAAATTTAAAATTGTTCCTTAGAGAAATCTCAAAGACACAAAACAATATTATATTCTTCCACTGAATATTTGCCTTATTTTCTGCTAAGCATCAAAAATGGGATAATAATTTCAATTAAAGGGGGGCAGAATTTTCACCCCCAAATATTCCTCTTTGGCATAATGATTATTTTAGGCTGATTATTTTTAAGAAACGGCAGGCACAGCAGAAGCTCTGAAAACAGAGAAGTTACCCTTGTGTAAGAGAAATTTACACTTATAAGGAGAATCTACTTTTGTAAGTTGTCTCCCTCTTTTTACTAGGAAGAGGAAGATGATCAAATCTCCAGAAACTCTTATCAATAAAAAACCCAGAAACTTAGATCTGTATAACAACCACACCCTTGTTTACACTTATTTTTCTGGTAACATTCCATAACTGGCCTATCCCACCCCCAACATCTTTCTTTTGTCTTTAGCTGGAGATAATATTTAAGGTGGTGGCTTGAGCAATTTTATGGAGTTACTCAGTTATCCTGGGTATCTCCATGTATATGGGAGGTATACAGGTTATTATACTTCCACCTGTTTTTCTCCTATCTGTCTTTTATTTCAGGGGGTTCTCCACCAAGAATCTAGAAGAGTAGAGATAAAATTATTTTTCCTCCCCTACACAATCCAATTAGGGACTGAGCTAATCTCAGGTGGTGTTTCACAGTTTGTTAGAAGAATTGGTTTACTTCTAGATTGTCAATTATGTTTAACAAGCATCCTACTACCACCCCTTTTGGGGAGTAGGTATTAAACTCTTTTTTTTTTTTCCTTATCCTCAGCACTATATATCTACATCGAGCTTTCCAACTTTATGTACAGAGTTCTAATCAATGTTGTGCATTTTATGAATAGCAAATGATTTCAGGAGAAACTGATACACTGTCCAGTTTATTTCCATGTGCCTTCCTTCTCTTTAGGATTTAGATCACCCAATTCCTTCGTGCTTTAGCAGAATAGAACTTTTTTTTTTTTTCCCCCCACCTTGTCCCATGAAATTGCCTAAAGCTCTGGTGGTTTCTTTCCTTTTGGCAGCCATCCTTTGCTGGGTTTCTTAAAGGGTCATTACATGCAGCCTAAGAACTTGCAAATGGCCTGAAAGGAAAAGTGGTAGAGGCAATATTGGATTTGGTTCAATGACTTCTTCTTCCCAGGATTTTGGCCTCTCTAATTTGACTGCCTTTGATGCACATTAATGCTTATAGATTTTTTTCTTTTATATTTCATTAAGCATATCCAGGTTTTCTCAGCCAGAGTACTAGTCTAATAAAATTGACCCCATTGTAGCCAGAAGAAGCCCTCCTATTCTAAGCTATGTATTTAAATTTAAACATGTGTGTGTGTGTGTGTGTAGAAGTATTAAACCTATATATCTAACTTTCCATTTCTAATCAAATCTGCTTAGTAAAGACATACATAATTTAGGAATGAAATACATCTTTGGATTCCATGGATAAATAAAATAAACTTTTATCTTTGGAAACATTGGCTACATTACAAGTAGGTATAAACTTTTAAAAATCATAAAAGCTGTAAATATGTGGTAAACATCTTAGTTACATACCCAATATCCACTTCTCCTTCCCAGTTTGCGTCAGTAGAAGCAAAACACCCCAAATTTTGATCAGTTACTGAGTGTCCATCTGTCTTACCGGGTGTCTCCAGCTCAAACAGATGAAATTTCATTAGGTTCAGCCATTCTTAGTAACCCTATTTCCCTTGCCAATGATTGAATTACAAATAAATGAATAATGCAATTCTGGGTAAGGAGTCAAACTAGAAAGCCTTCTTTGTTGCTTTAGGGTAGATTTTTCATAAAGGGTATATGAAGATTAGATGCTACTCTAGCCCTCTTCTGCTTTGGGAGTAGTTTTGTTTGAAAATGTGATTTCTGAATATTTAGGTAGAATTTATAATCGGGAGCCCCAGGGATAAGGGAGAAACTAACATGCTGTAAATGTCAGAATAGTAATTTGAAAGGAGCCAACATCCATGAAAACTTAGTTGTGTTACTGAAGTAACTTGCCCTTGATTTAGAGTCCATCCCTGGGCATGACAATACGTGAGATAATGTGGCCATGTTGCCACCTAATCTACATTAAATTATGTTACTTAAAGGCATCCTAACTTTTATAGAGGCATCTAGAGATATCATATAACCATCCTCATATTTTTGTATTTGATAATTCATAAAAAACTAAATTGATATCACAAAATGAGACTTACTTTCAGCTCAATTTAATATGAGTGAAAAATTAGTTAAGATTGCTATTTGTCTTTTAGCAGGCTTCTATTTACCTTGATCCCTTGAAACTTACTTATTTTGAGTTCTCTAGCCATTGCTTTGTTTCTAGATGCTTCGTTTCGAGATTCATGTCTTATGCTTTTGCTCATGTATCTCTCTCACCTGAATATCTCTTCTTCTATCCTATCAGCTCCACCTGTGAAATGTTACCTTTGTTCAATATCCATATCAAATATCTTCTTAATAATAAAATGTTTTCTTCCCCCTAATTTTTCAGAGAAATTCTTTTTGTGCTTTTTTTATATCTACTGTTATATTTTGCTTTATATTTTACCTTGTGCTTACTTACCTTACGTAAGGTCAAAGACTGCCTCATGTATACAGTGAGATCCTTAAGAAGAAGAAAGTTTTTCATTCATTGTTATATCAACAGTTCCTGGCACATGTTAGGTGTCTAATAAGTATTTCTTGCGTGAATGACATTAGAATATTGACTTAGAAATTTCTCTCGGAGACTCTCTCCTTCAAGTCCTTACTTGGAAAAATTTATGTTGCAGGTGTATCTGAGTATAGTTACCCCTTTGGATGCAATTAATGTTTAGCTTTTGCTTACAAGAACAATTCAGTCCTGAAAGTAGTGTTGGCCATAAAAATAAGATACAAAAATTAGCTTTCAAAAATTCATTTTCCTTATAAGAGGCAAACAGATAGAAAAATAAATGAAATTATCATTCTCTCTCATCATAGAGTTTATGGTACTCTGGATGAGTTTGCAAGATTAACATGCTAGAATTTCACATAAGAATTGTTCACAGCTCCATGGATGGATTTAAGTGTAATTCAGAAATATCATAAAATAATTTAATTTCCTAAAAATGAGCACAAGTTTTACAAGGGTTAGAATCCAAAATACCCACAAATTTCCAGGAAGTATTTGCTGGAATTAACCTTGCTGTAGACAAATATTCTATAATTCAGTATGCACTGGTTACTTTTCTATTAGAGGTAGTACTCAGTTTAATTTTTTGTCTATATACTGAGAATCTGTGGTCTCTTAATTTAGAAGAGAATATGCTTCTGGGACTTAACTCTCTCAGTCGCTTTATTCCAAAGGGGATACATTTATGTGCTTTGAGATTCACAGTCTTATTTCTACTTAGCAGAAACAGATGTGATCCAAGTTCAGTGGAATCTAAAGGAAATGAATTTTGGGATCTGGCAAGTTATTCAGTTTAGTTATCTAATTTCTTTAATAACCATGATGAAGATATATATTGAGTACTTATTGTGTCTCAGTATAATGTTTAGTATTTACATGCATAGTTTCACTAAGGATCATAAACATACCATGGAAAATAAACTGTGTACTCTTATCATTCTTGAAAATGAAGAAGAGGAAAAAAAAATCAAAGAAAAAAAATTGCTCACTCTGCTTCTGATCATCCTCTAACTTTCATCCTTTACTACAAATGATTTTGTAACTATAAAAATGAGAGCAAATTAGTGTACAGAATAAATTTTACATTTTATTTTAATGGATGTGCTTAAATGATAGTATTCAGTCATAAGGACTTGAAATGTGGGTAAAATTCTTGAATAAAAGTGTTTTTCTTTTTTCTAATTTATTATAGTCAATCACCAAATCTATACTAGATATTTTTCATTTACATTGTCCATAGGATTAACTAAATCACTAGCCCTTCAGGAAATAAAAATAAATATAAGGGAAATTATAAAACAATTGAAAATGTTTTTATAAGTGACATAATGAAAATTCAATGAAATGAGTAGGACAGTTTGGTTTACGTAGCCTTTGCCATGAACCACATACATGTGGATGGCTCTGAGCTTCAGCTTCCTTATCTGTAAAATGAAGGGGTTTGGATCTCATTTTCTCTAATATCTTTTTAATTTAAACTATTTCATAGTACTCTAGGACAAAAAGAAAAAAACGAGTTAATTCTAAGACTTGAACAAAGTTGAACATGTCAATGTTTATTTCTCCTGAATATTTTGACACAGGGAAAGAAAAGAAATTTATTTTTGGCTTTTCCCTTCCAGTGCAAAATCAATATTTTATAGTATAATCAAAGAAAATAAAATTATCATTCTCTCCCAGAACAGAGCTTATGGTACACTTAGTCTCAACAGTAGATTGGAAATAAATCCAGAAATATTGAAAAGGCAAGCCATTGAACAATAGAGAGACTAATGTTGATTCCCACTACCTATAATTCAAGGAAGATGCTATAATAAACAGTAGTAAGGAAGTTCACTGGAGTTTTTGCAAGAGTGAGAAAATTTGGCTTTCTGTACAAAACAAAGTGGTCTACTCAGTCACTACACCTGTGAATGTTGACATCTCACGAGTCTCACAACCAATACATTGAGCCATTCACTTGAAGCATTGGTGTGTGACAATGGGATAGCCCAACTATAGAATTAGCTTCTTTCTTTTCACAGCGTGGGTGGAAAATTTCTACTCTCTACAGCTCCTATAGGAGTAAAGTTATGCAGTAAAAGGGGTGGCAAATCATTCTTCCTTTTGGTTTTGTAAATCCTTTGTCGTAAAAAAAAATAAAATGGTATTTTTAAAGACAAAAATTACAATATACAATTATTTTACAGACTCAGCTCACAAATCTGTCATTTTCAATTATTCAAACTGTCCAAAAAAATCGAAATAAGTAAAATATCTTCTGAGCCACAAAGAGAGATCTTGCAAAATGCATACATTAATTCTCAATCTAACAAACAAAATAAGGATTTTTAGTTCAGAAAACATTTAAAGTAATAGCATGTAAATGAATGCTGGAGGCAGGTCATTTTATTGAGCACTAACTATTTTCATTTATTTTCCTAGGTGCTACATCACCACCAGGAAATAGAATTATTTTGTGAATTATTACCATGAATTATTGTTGCAGAAAAATCAGACCGGCGAGAAACCAAGCACCACTTGGAGAGTTGGAGAACTCAGGTTTATTACACTGGTGGTCCCAGAAGAGCTACTGTTCTGAAGATCTAGGCCCTGAGCTCAGGGGTAACCTTGTTTTTATAGGGCTTATCCAGGCAGTTACAGTTGGCACAAGACGATTGGTTAATTTGTTGTCAGACGGTTACAGAGTGCGGGAGTTGCTACAGGCAGTTAGGCAGGACAAACAAAGGGGATGCATCTGTTATCTAAAAAGAACAAGCAAAGTGGATACATGTGATATCTAAACAAAATGAGCAAAGGCAATATATCTGTTATCTAGCAAAGGGGAGAATGAGTCTTCAGTTGATCTTGAGGTCGCCCTGCCCTGATTATGAGGTTAGCCATTTGAGTGGAAAATTCCTCTTCAATCCCCACCTTTTGATGCCCTTTAAATTCTTATAGGGCATCAACTTCTTGATTTTCTTGGTCTAGGGGCTGGTATAAAGGTGGTCCGGATGTCAAAACATTTGTAACTTTATAGATTCTAGGTGTGAGGAGATAAATTTGAAAAGGCAATTCAGGATACAGGAACCAAATAAGAGCTACGAAGAGCATGAGGAGGGGTCCAGCAAGTGAGAGAAGCCAAGATCCCCAACTTCATATTCTGGATCAGGACCCCCATGACTCATTCAATGATTGGCTGGTTTTTGAGACTCTGCAGTCCAAGTCTCCCATTTTTCCAGAGGCATCGCTCTCTTTACCCAGGTGTAGTGGATCCAAGGGCTGACACCTGCAACCTTAACAGCAGTGGGAGTTGCTAATATAACAGTGTGAGGGTCAGTCCAGATCAGCTGGAGTGGCTCCTTCTTCCAATCTTTAACCCATACTTCAGTTCCTGGCTGATAGGGGTGGATCCAGTTTCCTAAGGGGATAGGAGCTCTTTCTAGAGTTTCCTGGATGATGTGGCGGAGGATCCTCCCTAGGGCCTGAAGGTGTTGGAGTATTTTTAGGTCAGCTATCAGTTGAGAGTCTACTTTTATCTTCCCTATCACTGGGGAAGGTCTCCTATAAAGGATTTCAAAAGGGGAATGGCCTGAAGGCCTTGGGATGCACCTTGCTCAGAGTAGAGCCAAAGGCAGCAAGTCAATCCAAGGTAACTGGATTTCCTGACAAAGCTTAGCTAGTGTGATCTTGAGGGTCTGGTTCATGTGCTCAACTTTCCCAGAACTTTGTGGCCTGTAGGCCGTGTGGAGCTTCCATTCAATTCCTAGAGCTTCAGACAGAATCTGGACTATCTCAGACACAAAGGCAGGTCCATTGCCAGATCCTATAGAGAGGGGTAGCCATATCTTGGAAC